>NW_009194528.1:0-27366 GCF_000690835.1 Fulmarus glacialis | reverse complement strand
TCTCGTATTTGTATAAACGTCTCTTCCTCACCTACATAGATAATTTCCCTGGTTTAAGAGGAAAGCAAAGGAATTTCCATGTCAACATACCATTTGAATCAATGACAGGCTCCTTAAAATGAAAACTACACTATAAGGAAAAAATCCAACTTCCCCTCCCCAACTGCCTACCAGGAGACTTCACTCTGGAGGAAAAAAAAAAAAGATGATGTAGTCCAGAAACTACAATACTTCAGATTTATCTAAAGTGCACCAGGTACAGAAGGAACAAATACAATTGAAACTTTTTAATTTGACCAAAATAAGTAATGAAAATAAACTTTGACTTTCATAACAAAAAAAAACCAAGCCCAGAAGGAATATCATCAATAAATTTGGAGGGGGGAACGACACCAAAACACCTTGCTGTCTTTTTAAACAACATCAAAATCCAGTGAAGTCTGACATTTCTTTGAATGAGAGCAGTCAGATCACGAATCTCTACACAAGGCCAAATTCAATTTTTCAAAAATGGTAATATAAAATAAAGCAATAAAAACAGAACCACTGCTTCCTGGCAGTAGACCTATACTATAGGGAAATGAAAAAGGTTAAGTTTATATTTCCAAGACATTATTAACTATTTCAACTCATATCTACATGTATACAAGAGCACAATATTTAATTTTCATTTGAATTACTCAATGTATATTCTGACAGTAATGTCTTTCAGGTGAACTTTTACATTTTTTGGAGCGTGGCTGAATTTGCAGCCATCTCTCCACTGCAACACAAATTCAGTATTCAATGAATGTTTAGAATGAAAGGTGGAAAACAATGCCACTCCAAGTCTCTTCTCGTCCTTCCTCCCCGTCAGCACCAATGGAAAGAAATATTCAGCCAGGACATTAATGTGTCATGCTAGTGCTGTCTATATCTCTTCCTTAATCCTCACTTATTCCAATCCTAAAAGCTTAGCAGTGAGAACTGCTACCACTCAGATTCCCAAATAATGGCCAACCTCTGATCTCATTTTGAATAACGTGTTTTTGCAAAGCGACGAAAAATTATTTTTTTACAATTAATCTCATGCAGTGGTTCCCACTACGATAGCAAATCTTGCCAAAACAGCCAAACACCTACACCTGCACCCAAGCAAACAGCCTAGGAACTATGGATTTTGCCATATTGTGTTTAAATATAAAGCTTGAAACTGATTTTCAAGAACAACTGCACAGCCAGCTTTTATCAGAGCAAGACTGCAAGTTTATCATTCTTTCCCCTCCTCACATTATGATGACACACAGATCATTGTAACAAACTTATGACTTTTAAGTTTTAAGGGTAGCAAGACTTGTCTTAGAAATCTGGAAATTCCTTTTAAAAAAAAAATCATTAAATAACAATATAACACAACTAACCTGATAATCCAGATTTTTCCAGCATTAAATTTAGACACTGAAAAAAGAAACATATGGTGAGACTTGCCTCAATGCACTGGCTGGGAAATAAAGTTTTCAGCAAATCTACACTAGAATTTTCTAACATAAAGACTGAATGATTCCTGGTCAATTCCTAAAAACAATATAATTACATAGGCATGGTGTATTTGAGCTATATATTAAACCCTTCAAGTATGAGATTGTTTTCAGGCAAGAAATTTACCATGTCAGGTGAGTCAGCTTTTACAAACTGTTAAAAAGAACTCTGTGCTGTCAGTTTGTTGCTTTACTTGAACGAATTCCATTCCAGAGTTTGGAGATGCACCTTTTAGAAATCAAACTGCAAACTCAACACTTTCCAGCGACTACTTGTAGATGTTAACACTGTGCCAGAAGCCTGGATTGGCAGTACTGAGAACTGCTTTCTTCGCTCTGTGCATAGTTCTTCCCCACTCCAGTTCTGTGCCTTCAGAGTTTGATGAACTACAAGGAATTGTGTCAGGCTCTGCCGTGATTGCATATCATGCTGAGGACTGCTGTGTATAAAAGGAGTGGCTAGCCATGCACGAAGCAGTCAGGCTATGTTCATCCTTGGGAAAAAGCAAGGATGTCTCTTTACTACTTGGTGAAAGATCAAGGCATTCTTCCCAGCTGGCCTTTTGGAGCTGAAACACTTCCTTTGCCTCAGTGTCTCCTCATGACCTGAAGTGACACACGGATATAAGGCAAAGTTCTCCAGGAGCAGCAGACCTGACAGAGGCATGACAAAAACTTTTAAAAGCAGCTAGACTTACCTCTTTGACAGAGGCAGTCTCTTCCACAACTATCTCCATCTCAGGGCTTGTGTTTTGGTCACTCCCAACAATAAAATATAAGAAGAGCTAAAAAAGCAAGTATAAGCTATCAGAATACACATTTAAGTATGGAAATACTGTGAAATAACACCCCCTAATACACACATATACCAGCTATCGCAAGCCTGCCAGCAGTCAAACAGCACTGAACCTCCTTTGGGCTAAAGCAAACAATCTAAGCAGCACAGAGAAGCACATGCAATTGAGTTATGGCCATCAGTAGAGCTTCATTAACCATCTGTACCTGTCTGCTGCAAATGAGAGATAAAACCTGCTAGCACTCTGATCTTTAGAAATATACAACTATTTTTCCTCTTGCATATTTACAACTTGTAGATATCAAAAGCAATATCCCCCTTTTCTTACTTTATGCTCTTTACAAAAGTATATGCACATCAAAGCATAGAAGTTGGACAACCACAGACAAGCAAATGATAAATGATTTACCATTAGTCATATAAGCTATATTAACTGGTCGTATCTATGCTCTTGGCTTTCTGCAACTGAGATAAATGCTGCGAACCTTCATGCTGATATCCAGAGCGTGTCCAGATATCTGAGCGTGTCCAGAGAAGGGCAACGAAGCTGGTGAAGGGTCTAGAGAACAAGTCTTATGAGGAGCGGCTGAGGGAACTGGGACTGTTTAGCCTGGAGAAGAGGAGGCTGAGGGGAGACCTCATCGCGCTCTACAACTACCTGAAAGGAGGTTGTAGCGAGGTGGGGGTTGGTCTTTTCTGCCAAGTAACAAGCGATAGGACGAGAGGAAATGGCCTCAAGTTGTGCCAGGGGAGGTTTAGATTGGACATTAGGAAAAATTTCTTCACTGAAAGAGTGGTCAGGCCTTGGAACAGGCTGCCCAGGGAAGTGGTGGAGTCACCATCCCTGGAGGTACTTAAAAGACGTGTAGATGAGGCGCTTAGGGACATAGTTTAGCGGGCATGGGGGTGTTGGGTTGACGGTTGGACTTGATGATCTTAGAGGTCTTTTCCAACCTTAATGATTCTATGATTCTATAATTCTCAGTGTCACTGAGGATTTTTTTCCATGCCGTTTACAACCATTACAAGAGTAAAAAGAGAACTACATGAAATATTGGGAAATGCAAACAAAGCATAAAAGCAGCATGAGACTCTTTTCAGTCACAGCACTACTATACCTGAGTGGAAGTTGGAGCTTTCCCATGACACAGCCCTAGCAAGCTTCCCATTTTCAGTTCCGCTTCCTTGACAGTATAATCCTCAGGCACTTCAGGGAGGACAACAACAAGGAGAACATCATAAGCTGCTGCTTCCTGAAAATATCCATTCTATTATGCTGCTCTTTAGAGCAAGATAAAAATGTTCAGTGACATTTAGAGAACTTCACTTCCACAGTGTTGACGTCAGATCTGTAAGTCTTCTATGATGAGAGCAAAGCAACATTTGTATAAAGGTTCCTCCCCAGCACCCCTTGTATATGGAGTGACAGAAGAATTTAGGTTGGAAGGGATCTTTGTAGGTTGTCTGGTCCAAACTCCTGCTCAAAGCTCTGAAGTCAGATCAGTTCACTCTGGGCTTTTTCCAGTCAAGCTCTGAATACCTCCAGGGATGGATATCTCCCAGCCTCCCACGGCTCCCTGTGCTCAAAGCTCTGAAGTCAGATCAGTCAATCAGGTAATGGCAATTACCCCTCCTCCCCCCAAGCCTCTTCCTCTTCAGGCTGGAAAAAACCTAGCTTCCCTCCTCTTTCCTATGTTCCAGCTCCCAAACCATTCTGGGTCCTCTCCTCTGGACTGGGTCTAGTTTGTAATGGCTTCTTTCTCATGCTGAGGAGCCCCCAAAATGGACACAATACTCCAGATGTTGCCTGACAAGCGCTGAATGGAGGGGAATTAATCTCTCATTGGCTTCCTGGCTGTCTTTTACTAATGCAATATATTTATTAGCAAAATAGCAAAGACACAGAAGATGTTTCCCAGCAAGCACAAAGCTGATGCAGTTTCTCACTACTGACCCAACAACAGCAAAAGCAAAGCTGGGGGTCCTTTTCTGCTGAACACTGGTCATCAAGAGCACAGTTATATAGTGACATCTAAATCAAAGAGCAGGCTATGGCATGAACATGTTCCTCCATTCTTATGGAAGCAGAAATTCACATGTTATTCAGTGTGCTTCATACACCACAGACACGAGCTGCCTTCTCATAGTAAACAGGAACCTAACAGTGCTTCCTCCATCCCGCAGGACTCAAGTTTGCTGCTCAAGCTGTTCTAAAATCCAACCTTGCGCATCAATACATTTAGTCCATTTTGTTTCAGGAAATAGAAGTTAGAAAGACATGGAACAATGACTCTGCTTCCTGGAACATCTAGAAAGTTGCTCTGTAATGTATTAAATATGATTCAAAACAGATCATTTAGAGATTTTTCGATTTATAAAATAAAGTATGGGAAACAGAACTTTGTTAATTCCCACAGTCTTGAAGCATGTGTGGCCAGTGGCCAATAAACAACAGCAGGTATGCTAATCAATTTTACTTATTAGGAATGCAAGTAATAAAGCCAAGCTGAACATTTAAGTTTAACCTCTAGCTTTGTATTGGTACTGTTAATAAACAGTAAAACTGGAAAAAAAACCCCACACAACCGCTTCAGTTAAGCCCGGAAATTAGTAGAGTTATGTGTGTGTAATTCTCCCTGGAAAGGACAAAGGGAAGCTTAAAGTCTCCCAATTGAACGTCTTACAGAACAATGATTAAATATTATATTTACCTGGAGACAGAAGTTTCCCATTTCCACTAACAGGTCTAAGACAGCTGTCATTTGCTGTAACAAAAAGGGCAGGAAAGAGAGATAGATATATTAAGTAATTCAATTAAGAAGAAATTTGGCCTAGAAGGTTAGACAGATAACATATTTAAGATTAATGACAACAACGTGTTTATCTTAGAGGCCTCCCTCTGGAGGTATTGCATCAAAAATACAATTGGAGAGAGAGTCCTAGAGACTTCATGAACAGTCTTAGTTTTTCTCCTTTCAGTGAAAGATTATTTTCTCTTTGAAGCCAGCTGTTAGCCACAATCAGTAAAATACTACAAAACTGACCAAGTGCTTCCAAAAGTAAAGGCATCAACTTGAAAGAAAGAAAACTAGTGTCTTAAAGAAAGGAATAAGGTTTTTTAAAAAAAAAAAAACAACCTTCTTCAATTCTGAGTGTAATACTTTACTAAGACAACATGATTATTCCTACTCAGCTTATGAAATAGAAGAGCTTCGTAAAATATATTTAATCAAGACTTACACCGATTTTTTTTTTAAGCTAGGAAAAATAATAATTTTATTCAGAATTAGATGAATTTTAAGTCCTTTGCACCCTCTTTCTTCCCAAAAAAACTCCTAACAGCAATGGATTTGCTGTTTTGAATAAACTGATGCAAAGAGCAGGAAGCCAGCCAGTAAATTCTAGTATTAGCAGATCTAAAAGTAAAGCAGCTGAACACTTACCTAGTTCCTCCTCCAGCTGAAGCTCCCTTATTGCTTTCATTTTGATATCTGACATCACCTAAAAGGAAGCAATATTAACACCTTTAATACAGAATGCCAGTAACACACCTGCTGTTCAAATACCCGTCCACAAAAGGCAGCCTTCACTTGAAATGCATCTTAGTTATGTTATTATTCCTGTTAACACTGTACACAGCCGAGAAAACATTTCTTTAACATTATCATACCTAATATAATAAATAAATGGCGTGATATTATAACACATTTTTGGAAATTTTCCTCAAAAACAGTATTCTAAAGAAAAGAAAGTGTTATTTAATTTTTGGATCTATCAAAAGACTAATATTTCACAAATAGTAATTTTGTGAGAAAAACTAAGTAGTTCTTCATATTTTCTATAACAGGAAATAATTTAAAAGGCAGAAAAGGTACCAGAGAAATCCACCCCTGGGGGAAAACCAGCATTTTTTGCTATCCTATGTTGAAAGTAAGAAGTAACACTTTCCTCCTCTTTTAGGTTTTGTTTACTGACACAGCCTCACCAAACGTACATTTACAGGATGGTGCAAAAAGAAAACTGTTTCACACTAAAACACGCTAATGTAGACTGCACTGGTTTAACTTACGAGCATTACAGTTTTATTACACAGCAGTCAAAATATTCCAGTAGCAGTAATTCTGAGCTGCACACTATTTTCATCACAGAAAAACTTCAGCCCTGAGGCTAGATTGACCCCTCATTAATTGGCTCAAGTGCACTGGCCGAGCTTTTCAGGGAAACAGCCTGTGTTATATCCCTGAACAATCAGACTCCTTACTGTTTCAATAGTGGCAGTAATTTTAACGTGTTTCTCTTCATCCTCCATTCCGCAGAAGTTTTTAACTTGGAGCCAGCTGATGTCATATGTAAAAGCAGTCAAATTGCCACTTGACACATTCACGAAGCTGTAAAAATGACCAATGCAAAGATGGTCAAAGACAGGGAAACTACACATTGTCTGGGCTAGATTGCTAAGTACCAAAGCTCTCAAACTGATAATGCCTAGGTCATTAATAGTGATGGTGCGTCACAGAGTAAGAGTCAGAGGCCTCAGGCAGCATCCAGGCATCTCTGGGCTATGTTTTGGTAACTGGCTTTCAATAGGACTTAGACTCTGAAGTGCCTTCAGAAGCTCAAGTCACTTTCTGAGGTTGGATTTAAGGCTTCTGGAAAAAATACGGTAAAAGTGTACCTAGTCATAACTAAAATTTGAGATTTTCTCTGTCTCTGCTACTGTATATAACCACAGAAACAGTTCTTGGTGAAGAACCCTCTCACTTCTTGATTTAATCTCAATTTTTCAGTACTGTTTCAACTAGGAAGTCAGAATTTATATAACAAGCACATTTACATGTCTCTGAAAACAGGAACATAACCTCAGGGCTATACACTGGGAAGTGAAATGAGACCAGAAATTTGCCCCTGGCAACTTCATATTCAATTGGGAGATTCAGCAGAGCTGCATATTCTTCTGATACTGCTCTGTTCTCTCATCTCACCAAGTCCCTCAGAGAACCACACAACTCAAACCTCAGAAATTCAGGTTATGCCAAAGATGTGCCAGCACACTGGGCACAAGTTTTTTCCCTTTACAAGTGTAAGTCAAAGGATGTGACTGCACTTCAAGAGCAAAGAAATATCTAATAGTTGGTAAGTACCTGATCTCTAAAACTTAAGATTACATTATCTTGAATTAAAAAGCTCAAAGAAAAAAAAAATCCCTATATATCCCTATATATTTACATCTAGGATAACTTTAACTAAACAGATTTTGCCAGAATTGAGTTTTTGTTTAATTATACTTGTAATCAAAATGGTTACCTCTGGTCATGGCTGTCTAAGATTAGTACTGAGCATCCATCCGTCAGACCAACACTTTTGACTGTTTCCTTCATATTTTCTTCAAGAAAAACTTCCCAGTTCTTGGCTTCTTTATCTGGTCCTGAGCCGTTCTTTAGGATGATTCCTCCTGATGGTGCTAAGGCTCTGCGCAGATCACCCAGTTTTGTGCTGCATGAAAAGACATGCTGCGATTCTGTGAAATGCTGACCCTTTCCTCCTTCGTTATACTCCGCTAAACGAAGAACGTTTATGACCACAGGTTCATGATCAGGGCCTGTCATCACCTTTGTACCACCAACCTGAAGTAAGAAAGGCAAGATTTATGCAATGGTGATCAATAAAATACAGAAAAGACTGGACAGCAATAAATAACAACAATAAAATTATTGAGACAAAAAGATGGACCCTCTCTCCTCATTAGAAGTAAGCCACCTTTGACCAAATGCGTACTGAACAATCAACTAGAGTAACTCAAAGGCGTGGGGAAGAGAAAGCATAATGCTAAGGTCTGTTCCAAGCCTGCATATACAGTAAATATATCGGTAACAGTAGCTGGAAACCAGTGGACATTTGGTCTCCATCGGATTAAGAAGAGAGGAAGTTAGCTCCTCAGGGTATTAAGGAACTAACCGAAAGTGTGACTGAGGCAGACCAAAATAGTTAGATTTTAAAATCCGGCCTTTCTGATATTCAACCTAGGCAAACAACATAGTTTCTTGACAAAGGCAATTTGATCACACAGGAAGCTGGAGACCATACCAAAAGTACAACCAAGACAGGAACGACTCTGTTACTAGATGTTTTCTTTTGGTTTTGGAGAAGGTTTTTTGATAAATCAGAAAGAAAATGTGTACTTTTACAACAAAAATCTTTTAAAAGTAATATTCTATTCCATTGCAGAGATGGAATAAAATGCTGTGTTACGTAACCCCTGAGGCAAGCACTTGAAAGTTAAGCAGAAGCCTTAAATTAAAAGGAAGGTGCAACACTAGAAAAGGAGGACTGTATTTCAGGAAGACCATACATAAAAGTAGTCATTCACAGGTCTAATTTTATATGTGGAACGATTCACTACAGGGCATAAGTTTTTGTTATCTCGTTACTATCATTGTAATCACTGTTTTGTTATCTCCTTCCAAGAGGCACAGATGTTTTCAGAATACACTCCAATGTAACCGGCATTGGGTATCTAGAGGCACCTATCAATCTAACCATATCACATTCTGCATAGTATAATTCTATTTATAATTTTAATCAAGCAGCAGATTGTACATCACTCAAGGTACACTGAAAAGCTGTAAAGACATAGTATCCTAGATGAGGCTGAAACGGTGTCCCCAGAACCAACATTGGTATGTCAGCAGCACATCTGCAGAACAGATTGACATTTCCAAAAATGTGTCTGGAGATGGCATTTTATCTCTTCAGAATTGACAAGGAGAGAGGGTATTTGGTTCTTTTACCTCTTTCCCATTCCACACGAAGATGTCTGCTCCATCAGCCAGCCCAATGCCATCCAGTGTCAGCTCATCTCCTAAAAAGGAGCAAATCATCAAGTTCTTTCCCCCCGGCAAAGCAGACAAGCGGCGTCAGCTGGTAAACTGAAATATGCTGGCACATTCTACTCTGGCTCAAGTGTATCATTACAAAAAGCTGCTATGTGATCAGCATTTACGGTGGGTAAGTTAGGGGTTGCTCATGTAGCAAGAGCAAGACAAGTGGGTACACACCACTAACAGCACTCTCCTGAGTAAAGAGGGCCGCAGCACAAAGGTTTTAATTCAATTTCCCTTGCAAACTGAGGCCTAAGTTAGCACTTGGCAAAGCTGCTTGGTCAGGATTATCTACATGAGATTTAACAGTGAATCAATAGATTTAAAATAAAAAGGTTGGATTTAATAAACGAGTTACATACTGTACATTCCAAGCCCATTCTCTGCAATACTAATGCCCATGCTGCAGTTTCTTTTACTTTCCTACCGTAAGTCAGATTCAGATTTTTTAAAAGTCACTGTCATTTAGAGAACTGTACTAGCATCTGGAGGAATATTTACAGCAGCTATGAGTGCCTCTATATTTTGATGTCAACATCATGGAAAGTTGGCTTATGTTCTGGTAGAACCCTAATTTGATGAAACAGATATCACAAAGACTATAAAATTTTAAAATGGCTGATAGGCTTTTGAAGACTAACACCTAGAATTGCATAACAATGCAAAGGTTGAGACAGAACTCAATGATTTTAAAATACTAATGTACTCTTAATAAATTAAAGTACTCTTTACGTAAGCATTTTCCTTTACAAAATTCTTACTTCAGCTTAGGTCTAACCTACATTTTTCTTTGGTGTCACCCTGGGTCTTCTCTTCTATCCTCTCCTCTACCTAATAGGTAAATACTATGAAAGCAAACATTCATAAGCAAATCAAGGTCAAAATACAGACTGGTATATTTTTTTCAGCAAATGTGTTTAATTTCCATAAGATCTGCAGTCTTACTGCACTTCACAAAAAAGATTACACATAAAAGTCTCAAAAAACTTCATTTCACTAATAGAGTGTCCTAAATACCTTAACGGCAGTGGACTTGCACTTAAGATTGAGTTTGAAGAGTGTTCAGTAATACATTTCTCCAAGATGTTTTATATATGAAATCCTCAATGTCTGCAGTAAATACAACATATAAATAACATGGAAGCCTTGTATGTAGCAGTCTTACCATCAAGTATCTGGTAAAGATGCAGTCCGGCTGGTAAAGGCTTGGCAATACTGAGAATCATGTCTCCTTCCCAAGACTCCAACTTCTAATTGGGAAGAATTAAAAAAAAAAAAAAAAAAAAGGTAAAACACCAGCAACCAGTAACTCGCATCACTCAAAATTACAACTGTGCTGAAAGCTGTTGCAGCCTGGCTACCAAGCTCACTCTGACACTTAACAAGTCACAGCTATTTACTTCAACAAGGCCAGTAACACAGAAAACAGTCAAGCATTTAGGACTTGGCCTTCCAGACTAGTCACCAGATAGACAAAAATAACATTTCAACTGGACACTAACCAAAGGTTCTGAGGTACAGGAAAAGCAAACAGTGTTTCCTGACATTAAGTTAGGCTTGATTTAGATCTCTATAAAAAAGCATTTTACAAATTGTCATATTCCTTTAACATAGTAGAGAATAAATGCAAAGATACCACATTCAACAGTTAAGCTAAATATTTCTTTTAACCCATTTTTTCTTTTCTTAAACTACTCCAGTTATTTCCTTTTAAGGCCAGCTTTCACTCCTTGAAAATACAAAGACAAATGTGTCACAAACTGAAATGTTAAGAATAAGCCTGGAGTTTTGCAAAGCGTCCATCCATGCCCATGTACATGCTGTCCAAATATAAATAATTAGCTTATGAGAGCTTTAAAGTCTACATAGTTAAAGATTCATCAATTTCATGGCTTCTTCAATACTTCGAGAACAGACCTCAAACCAATGTTTCCTTCTGTGTAAACCCATATAGTTTTTAGCCTCCTAAAATAACATTTACTGTTGAAAATTTCTCATTGAGATAAAAATTGCGGCATAAATACGTAAATGTTGTTGTAACTCAAGTAAAACTGAAGTGTTTGAGTTCATTTAATATAGCAAATACCTGGAATACTGACTGTCGAAGGTCTCCTAGCGTTTTTCTTCTATCAATAGTCAAATCCACAACATTCTCTTTCCAAGTAAGTGAAGGATGCAAAGCCCCATTGTGAAATTTATAACATGAGCTCAAATGGAGACGTAAATCAATGCCATGGTTTGCTGAGTCACATTCCGCTCTTCGAAAGAATAACACAATAATAAACCGGTGAATTTAACACCGACAAATGGCTAGCTTATTTCAGAAATGCTTCTGTGCAGTTGTCCTGGAATTGATACCCTTGTGACTAAATTCACTGTCACATTCCCCCCTCCATCAAGGGGTATGCAAAGAGGTGCTCAAAGATGACAGTGACCTACACATTGTACAATACAGAGTAGCGTAGACATCCTCCACGTTAGCACTATAACAGCGCGTTTTGTGTATTTCTACACCTTGCTTCTACCTTTCTAAACAGAACGGCAAACTTGGATCTTTAGGGATGTGGAGACTGTAGGTTTTTTCAGGCTGTGTTCCAGATCTGTACTCTGTTGAAATGCAGCGACAGAAAAACTGCATGGAAACTGAGTCCGGAGAGACACAGCCATGACTTCCTCCTTTATACCTATAGCCAGTTTTATTAGCTAAATGTAGCAGCAGATATGCCATTTAAAAAATAAAGGAGTGAAATTTGCACAGTACAGAGATATCACGCAAGACTTGTGTCTCTTGTGCGTGTCTATATTTTGATAGCTTAACTGTGATTCAGGCCTATCATCAGTTCTGTGTGTTCCTCAACAGAAGGAGAAGTTTCAACCAACCTGAATACCACTAACTCTTTCCTCTACGTTTCTGGCAAAGGATACCATTTATCTGTTGTTTCACAGTAAAGCAAGTCATTCCTCCTTCTCTCAATGGAGAACTCCCTCTATAAACATAATTAAGATAACCTATTTCATTCTTCTCCCAGAATTGCACTGATTTTCACAAAAAAAAGGTACAATCTTAAACTGTAAGTAAGTTTCCCTTGAAATTCTGTAGAATGCCTAGTTATGCCACTAAAAGGGAGGCACGAAACCAGTAAAGGCAGAATGTGGGCATACAAGTTGTATTCCTCGATTAACCTCTATGACATTGAATCATTTTAGTATCTGGCTCTACTCAATGAGTTTCTTTCATTTTAAATCACTTTGGAGATTGCAGATTAAGAATGCTGTTTAAGAGATTGGTAGAGTTTCATTAATATACCTCTTTTTTTGCAGCTCAGTATTAGCAGCATTCATTTCATTCAGAAGGTGTTCAGGAATTTGGTACCTTGGATTTCCTCGTGCTGCAACAAATAATATAGGCTAGTTTGGCCTCAGCTGCTTAAAATGTGTTTCGGCAAACAAGAAAAGTGATCAAGATGAGACATTACAGTATGGTAATCATTGAAAATTCAGAGCAATAATGTTGCATCCTTTCGTAATAGAGAAAATTAAACTGCAAGATGATACAAAGAACAAACAAGTGCTTCTACTTCGTCCCATCAATCTTGCCCTAAGAGAAACTGATGCATGAATGTTGTTAGCAACAACTTTTATTTGTTTCAGTAGGAGATGTTCTGCTAGTATTTGTGAAGCATACTAAAAAAAAGTTAGTGTCAGCTGTAGCCAATTAATTGGTCACTACCTCCCTGGAGGTCTGTGTATCTTAGTTAACCCTTTTTTCAAATGATCACTAGAAAGAAAACTATCTTCAATTCTTGGAAAGGACAGAAATGCTGAAAAAGCCTTTGCCCTCCAGAAAACAAACTGCCAATAAAGGAAGCCCCCAGAATATCAAGATGAGCTTTGTGTACCTTCAGGTGGTCTTTTTAACTGAGATTTTCGATAAAACAGCATGTAGGCACTCTCTTTACCCTGAAATTGTTTCTCAATATCCTTCTCCTTGATTGGCTGGACTTTTGAATCGTTCAGATCAAACCAATGGCAACCAGCAGAACTGTCCCTCAGCCTTGTAGGTTTTTTTTCTGAATTCCAGTGGACATCATTCTTCTGAGGAGGGCTTTGGAAATCTTGTTCTTGAGAATCTGACTTAAACAGGAGCTTGTGTTTTTCTTTCAGACCAACCTTATTTTCATCAGGACTGAACTGAAATGTCTGAGGATGATTCTGCAAATACTAAAAGGAAAGCAAGGACAAGATGAAGAAGATACCCAGATTTAACTATAGCAGACTGCATTAGCTACTTCACCTGATTCATCCTGAAATTGACACACAAACCCCATCCCTTCAAACTTGGATTTTATGATGCTTCCTCATATATTTCCTCAGGTTAGACAAAAAAGTGTAATTTTGCTACCACCGCTTATCTGCCTGTTCTTTTATATGCTGTTGCTGGCTTTGTTTCTTACGTAACTTCAAATGATCATTGCAAGAAATTGCAAAAGAATTGTTTTTAACATACACGCGTCACCAAGAATTAAATCAGACTAACTTCTGAATTTCAAGGATTGCTTGAGACACTGGATTCCTTTTAAAACACCTCTCATAAGTGCATACTCCCTGTCCCTGGAAAACATTGGGAGTGATGCTCCATAAGCCGCCAAAAAGCCTCTGCTTTATCAGACACCCAGAGTACCATCCCAACCAGTTTAGCCCTTTAACACTAGTACTTTCCACTCGCTAGGCTCCGCAGAAGCCTATTTCCCTTCTGCATTTACCAGACAGGGATCTTAAGCTCAATTCTCATCTGCTGAGTTGTACCTTACACAAATTAAAGCTACCTGTGGTGGCATCTCAAGAACTTAAAACCTACTTGTTCCGTTTCACCCAGCTTATCCCCTCTGTTTTCTACTTTCATTTTAGCAGTAGGCAGGTACTTCAAACAAGCTTTGTGTCCAAATGACACAAAACAGAATCATGGCTTTTGAGGGAAGGGGGGGGGACACACCAATCAAAAACTCATTTGATACTTCAAAAAGCGTAAAAAAAATTTACAGTTATTTCAATACGGCAAGTCCTGCATTGATCAATGTGCTTTTGGTACAGATCCGGCACTTGTGAAAAGTCAGCTTTGGTAATATTCACAACAGCACTCAAACCTTGAAATGGTTAATACTGGGTTGCTCACAACTTGTTTCTATCACTTCCCTGTCAAAGTCAGAAAAACATCTACCTCCACAGAAGACTCACATTCAGATTTTACAACTACTTTTAAATAATTATTGTGAAAACTGCATTGTTAGTTCTATGGAAAAAACAGTCAAACATGAATTTTCCCCGTATGTATAACACAAATACTAAAGTATTTTTCTTAAAGCATTAGAAAATACAGAAACCAACTGGACAAACATAAGATTTTACTGTAGGTGTTAATTTTATGGACATGCCCTAATCAACCAAAAAGCGGCATACATTTTCAAAACCTCACTTCTGTTCTGACTGAAGAAGTACTGTATTTCTTTAATTCTCATCAGTGCTTTTATGTTCAAGTGGTAGTAGTGTTGTTGGAGCTTCATTCACAGACACAAGTGAAACAAGGTTCAGTAAGTAAGGTTAATTCTTTTATAGGCCAACCACATACGTGGAAGAAAAAGATACAAGCTTTCAGGCAGGCAATCCCTTGAGAATCTTGTCTGTGTTCCTCAGTCTACTAATTTATCTTACAAACCTCTCTTACACATGCTCTATCTTGCTAGTCCAAGTGCCAGTATTTTCAATTACCATCCTACTGACTATGCAATAGGCATATAAATGTAAAGTTATCTTAACAGTAAAAACCAAATTAACACATATGCATATTACCTTTCGTAATGCTCCACATTGTTTTCGGTATTTCTTATTCCAGGACACCCCTTTTTTCTCCAATAATTTCTGCCCCAATTGATCCACGGGAATTTGTTTAGATTCTTCCTACAGAGAAGTTAAAAACTAGGATAATGAAGGCTACAAAAGTCAAGGGATCAACACAAAGAAGCCAATTCTGAAGTCCTTAAACCATTCCTGTTTGTTAATAAGCCAATGTAACATCACCTTTTGCAACACCTTCAGCAAGCAACTTAAGAAATACTCAGTGAGGGCCGTTTTCTGTATGAAGAGCCACTGAAGAGCCAGGTTAAGTTACAAGTTTTACATCCTTCACAATAAGTTCAGAAGAGTTCTGTACACTTAAACCTGCCTACTCTTGCATACACTAACCCCTTCTTCTACGTTCCCTAATATCAAAATCAAAGCAATAAACTCCTTACATACCATACCTCTGATAAAATCCCTTTCAACACTGCCAATGGATTTTCTACTTCTTTGGCATTTTCAGTATCTCTTAAAGCCTTATCTTCAATCAGCCTATCCTCTTCTTCCTGTATAAGAAAAATAAAAGACTCACAAATATTGTTGTTTCACACACAACTAGCGGTTTTCGATTACAGTCTGTACTAACACTAGCATGCACAATTTAGAAGTGTGAAGGAAGTTTGATAAGGTGCCTCTGCCACCTGCTACGGATGGTATATTGTCATACAGTATATCCACTATCAGTTTTTTTTTTAAACAGAAAAGGCAGTTGCGTTATTTACACACAGCCAGCCAGAGTCATCCATTAAAATGACTGTGCTGGTCTTGAGCAAAGATATTAATTCATTTGGGAAAGAAAAAGTGAGCCCAGTAACATGAGATAGTTCAGCAGACTAGAAAGCTAAAATTTGCTACAAAATCTTGATAGAGATCACATACTGCAGAAAACTAGTCTTCTCAATAAAGTAAGAGACCAAATGCCTCACTAAAATATTCATTAGTTTGGATGTACATTTCATCCACTAGCTCCTGAAAAATGAGACATATCAAGCAAGGAAGAAAAACGTTTAGGACTTACTTGTAATTGCCAGTTTCCTAATTCATCCACATCTCTGATATAAACATGATAGTGTCCTCCATAGCAGCCACCTTTATGTATAATAACAGAGAAGAGCTCATACATGTACTCTGAATCATCCATTTCAGTCTTTAAAAAGAAAAACAATAATAGTAACAATAATATATATCAGTAAGTCTTTCACACAAGGACAAGTTTTACAACATCAGCGTAGCTTCAGATATTTCTCCGTGTGCATTTGCATGTGCAAAGATTGAAATGGCTTTTCAGTGCTGGGAACACAAGTATGGACTGACACAAACCATGGACCAAGGCACAGGCTTATTAAGCAACTTTTTAAGCATGATTGTGAACAATATTGGAAATTCAAAATTTAAAATAATGAAATATTGATGCAAATAATAGAACAGCTCAACCTGTTTCTTCATAACCAGGCTTATTTTGTTTAAAAGACTAGAAAAAAAAAACCAAGCAACCCATTTATATACACAAACCAACTGAAAAAAAAGGCTTCCTCAAATGCAAACACTGAGAAATTTCCAAGCTTGCATTGCAACATTTCAATAAGAAAAATGTCTTTTTCAATAACAGTGCCTCTATTAAGTATATTCTTTATATATTTTAAGGATCAAAAATTGTCATCAAGCACTGGTATAGCTCAGTTTATAATCAAAATACATATACATGAATGCAGACAGATTCCTAAGAAAAATGAAGTAACTACAGGCACATAAAACATATATAGCTAAATTTATACATGACTTTATCAGACAATAACAACACAAACCCAAATTTAACTTCAATTTCCAGGTGATAGTCTTCCTTTCAAGCAAATGTCAGATTAAGTTTTAGGTAATTATTATACCCTTTCCCCTTGTATAGCTACAAGGTATTTCCCACTCAGTTAAAAAATGGTCTTTTGGAAACAAATTGGAATTCTAAAAATTTGGAATTGGGGACAGAGGAAAACCCCACAAAGTTTCTTGAATACCTTGCCCTGACAAAATGCAAAATAAAAGATAACATGTCCTTGAGATATCAGTTCTCTGCAAAGTATACAGAAACTTTAACAAATATAACAGTACATACCTGCTCACAAAAAGGCCTCAGATTTATCTGGATAGGGAATGTATAGCAGCTCGTTTCCTTGTATCGTTCGCACTTCTCAAAGTCAAAGTTAAATCTCAGGAGAGAAATGGTGAGAAAGGGTGGCAACTTGCGTAGTTTAGCAGACTGTAAAATGATTAAAAAAATTGTAAGCACACAGTTACACAGAATAGTGTTTCCATTTTGCTATGGTCAACTCTACTTTCCAACGAAACTTCGGTACAACCAGTCAGGCGTGACCAGCGTTTTCACTTTTAAAATGCCTTCCCTAATTCTCAATTTCCCTACCAACTAGACATCCTAAAAGCAATCAAGATCTTTCCCCTCTGTTAAGCCCTACACCTTCCTTGAATGGTGATCACGAGTCCCATACTTTACCCTCCTACAGAAAACTAAAGAGGACATTGCTGAAATTCTAGTCAGT
Source organism: Fulmarus glacialis (assembly GCF_000690835.1). Classification (NCBI taxonomy): domain Eukaryota; kingdom Metazoa; phylum Chordata; class Aves; order Procellariiformes; family Procellariidae; genus Fulmarus; species Fulmarus glacialis. Next base: position 9,731 of record NW_009194528.1, on the reverse strand, counting down.
AATTACATTTCCATAGCCCACATGTTCTTTGTGAGAGGATTTTCTTGAATTTTATACTAAGAAGCAAACGTTTCAAACCCCTGGGTTTGTGCTTATGCATGAAGTCAGACTATGCAGCATGTTCCCAGCAACTTGCTCTCGGCCCCTTGCACAGTGCCTGTCATCACCAGTCCCACACAGACCCTGGGAGTCCAGAGCAAAAAGCACACTCAACTGCTGCTGAAAAGCAGGTGCTGCAGAAGAGCAACACAGCTTCGTGGTAACTTCGCCATCCCCAGATGAACAGTGGGGTGCTCAGCATCTGGCATAGGCCCTGAAGCTACCCAAAAAAAATTAGCTATGAATGAAGCTCAACCTACAAACATAGCCTACATGCTTGCTTCTGCTGTGAGGAAAGGACCTCGATTGAGACTGGGGCTATTACTCTTCTGGCCCCTCCTGGTCATGTCCTCCAAGCACAGCATTTGTACTTTCACCTGAGGTTTATTCCAATGACCACCGAGGAGTTTTCCAGTTCTTTGGGGTTGTGTGACCTCAAGTATATGTTAGGGCTTGTACAGGCACAGTGTTTTCAAATGGGGAAGTCAGAAATGATCCTATCTGTAACATAACTAGCTCTGACAGGTATCTGTTGTCCAGAAAAAGAAATCACTCCCACATGTATTTTTCAGCCTGCTGCTGAGTGACTGTTGGGCTGCCTCCAAAAGCGACAGAAATGGTCTGAAAAATGTCACCAAAATATATCACAGTGGCATCTTGCTTAAGATCTGCCATGCTGCTTGAAGAAAAGGGCCCTCACTAAGATCTCTGGGCTACAGTAAATGAGCACGATGCTGTGCCTAAGCAGCATGGTGTAGGTGTATCCTGGAAGACCCTACAGACAGCCACAGAACAACCAAGCAAGGGTTAAAGTCTCCCTCATTTATACGGGAAAAGACCTTCAAGGCAGGAAAGCCAACATAATACATTTTAGTAAGGAAGAATATTAATCAAGATCAAACAAATTGGTGTGCAAGTACATCAGGAACCCTGGTGCGAAGCAAAACCAACCACCTTGTATCACCTCTGAATGTAAGTGTAGATTCAACGGACACAATTCTGAGCCTTTCCAATGTCTCCACCCAACTCTCCATTTGCAGAGCCATACCAGAGAGCCTCCCAAGAACACAAATATGGCTTAAGAAACTCCCTGAATTAGGTATTTAATTTGCATCAGTTGCGAAGACTACTGTGCAGAGCTTAGTAGCACAAAGGATTTTTTTGCATGCTCTTCCAAGTTTAGAGTGATAATCAGACTGTACAATTAAAATTTGATAAAGTTCTGGAACAAAAGAATTCTTCAACTACTAAATTCTCTAGAGGCCAAGACAAAAAAAGGGGAAGAATAACATCCAAAGACCCACAGTGTACTGAAGGGAGGGAGGAATGGAGTGGATAGGTATGGGCCATCTTGTCTTTAAAACAGGCTGGCTGTGGGCAGGTGGTCGCACTGTTAGGCAGCTGCCTTCCTAATGCTGCCACCAAGCTTGGAGTGCCCAGCTGGCACCTCACTTGTTGACTCTCGGTGTAGTCTGCTGTGATCACGCATATCGTGCCTGTGGGGCCACAGAGCCATAGGCAGCAGTCATGCTGACACAACGTCCCTCCCTCCCGCTACAGCCTTCCAGCACAGCCCTTCTCTCTTGAGGTTGTCCATTCATACCCCAGCATCCCCCAGCTATGTGACTTCTTACCCAAGTTCAGAGTTCCCACTGTCTTCTTGCATGGATGACCACATTTGAGAGGTAAGCAACTGTTAACTCGCACTCCCTTGAACCCAGCAAAGTTTAACTCGAACAAACCCTTATAACCAAGCCACACAAGGCACTGGCAAATGTTCCTGAACTCCCAAGTCACTGATTAACTTCACCTACCCTCAGCTTGCCTTTGCACCCACTCCCTTCCACATTAAGGGTGCTGCAAGGTTTGGATTGCACTCATCCTGCTGCAGAAGAGAGTCACCGCAGTAGGCCAAAGAACTTTGCTGTTGTGAAGAGGGCAGAGTATGTCAAAGGCAGAGTGCACTAACAGCCCTTTACAAAAAATAGTGGGAATAATAGGAAAAAGGAGATCTTTTTATAAAAAAAAATTTACGACATGAAAAATTAGCACAGAAGAAAACCAAACACCACTTTGTATCACTCTGAAAAAATGTAATTCAAAGACCTACAACTCTTGTAAAGCTCTCACTGAGCTGCCCTTCCCTGGCCCTGGCTAAGGGGATGGATGACAAGATACACACAAAGTCTTAAATTTGATTACTATGTTGGGGAAACCAGTCCAAACTGTTGTAAACCAACAAACAGGGACACGGTGTCAGCACAAGGATGCTGCAGGCTGCACTGGCATACAGACAGTAACCAGTGTTAACAGCCATGCCACCATTTAACAAAGCACTCAGGGTCACGTACACAACTCCTCTGGAAGATACCAATGCCAACAAGTGTCAAGCATCTGAAGCCTTCCCAAAGCGCCCAGAGGTGAAGGCAGGGAACTAGGCAGACAAAAAGAGTACTCCAGGCTGGATGTCCCTGAGCTCCTGGGGATCACTCTCAATAAACATCACAGGCTTAATGTCAACAGTTCTCCCGTTGAACACTGAGGAGCTCCGATGACTCAGCTCAGCAAAGGATCACTGCATTTGGCTTTACAAGTAATTTTAAAAAAAAAAACAACTCAAAACCAACAGTTCTCACCCATAGCTGAGCACAGGTCAAAGCAGTAAATCATTAACTAGAAGATCACGACAAAGCAGCACAACTCAACAGATAAACCAATCGGCTTCCTTGAAAACCGCCTTCAAGCTACTGCCTGAAGGAGAAGACTTTCACAGTCTGTATTCTGATCACAGGAACATGACTTTGTGGCTTTGCTGTGCCTGGATTTTTATTCTCCTCCTTCCTGGCCTCTCAGATGGAGGGAAACTCCTGGTGGTGCCCATGGATGGAAGCCACTGGCTTAGCACGCGGCAAGCGCTTGAAAAGCTCACTGAGAGGACACAAAGTGGTGGTGGTTACACCAGAAGTAAGCTGGCAGATGGGAACAACACAGGCGTACACAGTGAAAACACACCCGGTATCTTACACATTAGAAGAGCTGGACAGTTCCTTGTGTGAATACATTCTTACTCACCTGAAGGCTCTAGCACTACAGAACATACTAAAAACACCTACTAAGGTGTTAATTTATCACTGCAAGAATCTGTTCAGCATCAGGGAAACAATGCAATACCTGGATCAACAGATCCCATTTCCCTGTGCAGAGTAACAGTTGTTCATTATTCTTCTCTCCCATTTGAGTTCTTAATGAGAGAATTTCCATAGTTTTCTTCATTACCTGTATCTGTTTATTTTTTCTTTATGCTCTAGCTTATCTTTTAGCCTACGCTCTGAAATGCCCAAAGCCAGGGCAGTAGAGGTGTGTGAATGAGGCAATACTCTCAAAACTACATGCCATCCCATTCACCACTAGATTAAAGGCCAGATTAAAAACTGCAACAATATTCAAGTCAAGAAATGAGTCACGCAGCTTTTCTTGACATAGTTGCTGAGGTTTAAAAAAAAAACAGGTCAGATTTTGGCATCCTCTTGTTATATACCGACTGATTAAAGATACAGGTTTCTTTATTTCTGAGTTAGAGGGCAGACACAGCAATGTAAACAAAGTTCCTAAACTGAACACTGGGAATCACCAATGCATTACCTTTGAAGCTTCAACAAGTTTATCACAGGCTCCACATCGATACAAGTTCTCATTTTCAAAGTATTCTTCTTCTACATACATGTTCCACAGGGCCTCCTCCAAGCCAGCAACATCTTTTACCGCCACTGTTAGGTCTAAGAAATCTTCCTATGCAGAAGTACAACAAAAAAATAAGGTAGTAAGTAGTGTAAGTTCACAGTACATTAGAAAGATACTCATCCCATTCACCACAGCAGATGTGAGCACTCATTTTGCTTTCATTGTTGATGGGGGGGGAAACAAACCCTATATATCCACATAAGAGAAATTAATTTTTAAAAAAACCAAACAAGGAACTTTTTTAAATTACAAAGAGCAGTAAAAGAATGTAAAGATATGTTTTACTGATGTTATCCCACTGTTCAGCTCTCTCCTAACTACATCTACTAAAGGCTTGCCAACTCAGAAAATGCAATAACACTTGTGTTTTCATCTCTGAGTCACAGCCTGATGTAGGTGGTTTAGAAAATGCCAGCCAAGACTTAAAAACAAAGTCATGCGTAATTTTCACATTTTCAAGTCTGCAGCGCCCTAACCAATACACACTACCTAGATTCAACAAGGCCACCAGTGACACTCAAGACAGATGTCATTATTTCTGGAGTTTAAAAAAAAGAACATTTAAAGTATCTTCAACAGACTGAACAGAAACTTATTCTGGAAAATCCTCTGGCTTTACCTGTCTCTCACTGATATTCTTGCATTCTTTACAAACAATCTGATTTACAACAATCCCATGGTATAATCGATTAATAAGATCATGACCCGAAGTCCCCACAAGGGAAGTTTCCAAAGCACTGAACAGAATCCGATTTAATTCCTGCACATCATGCTGCCTCATTTCCTGCATGAGAAATAAAAAAACAAGCTTGAAGAAATAAAATAGTGCCATCTCCTTTGATTATTGCTTAAAACCAACACATATTAAGTGTGACAAAGACAGCTGCCTCAATGACTACCCATATATTTACTATCTTGAGTAGTAAATTACTACCTTTATTATTATTTGTTATTCTTAATTTAGTTATGCTCTCTGAGTAACTACAAGTACATAAACTATAACCCACATAAGACAGGTAGATTTAGACTAAACTCTAAGATGAGTTACACAGTTCAATTTAGGTAAGAATCTAAAGGACAAGAACCCTAATGACTGTTGGAAAAACATTCCTGTAAAAATAAAGGAAAAGCTACTGACATTGTATCTAACAGAACAATTTTCTTCTGTTGCTCGCTGTAAACAATTGGCATGTACCTCATGTGGAGATTCAATAGTATACAACAATAGTTGACCCCATTCAATGCTATCTCCACAGCTGGAAGTATTTTAAGATATTTCTTAAATGTCAGACTTCAAAAAAAAAAAAATCTTCTCCATTCAGGAAAAAGTTTATCAATGATGGTGTCACTGAAGGTGATTTGTACCTCATTGCTGTTCCACCCAAAGCTCTCGGTAAGGTCTGTTGTAGATGCAGCTTGCTGGTCCAAGAGCAGAAGCTGAGCAAATAACCGTTGAAGTTGTAATGGAATTATTCGAACCTAGAAATAAAAAACAAAATATACCCAACAGATCAGAAGGAGTCTTCAAACCAATCATTTAAAGAAAAAGAGAAGTAATTTAGTATAAAACTTGTTATAAACCACCATTGTCTGGCTTTCATAACAGAGGTTACTCAATTCACACCAAAACATCAGTCAGTCAGACTTAATTCCCAAATATCTACAGTGCCTAACCTTACTGAGCCAAACATAGTCATGGAACACACGTTTTGTGATAAAGCAAAACTGTATGGATTAAAATTAAGCCATCACGGTAGTAAAAATGGACAACTTTCTCTGATATTTTTCGTAATCCTAAACCCTAAGAACTCAGCTACAAGACGTCATGACGTATAGATTTAACATGTGCTACCCCTTGCTCAGTAAAGGGTTTGGTGGTGAGGTGGAATGAGACGGGAAGGAGAATGGTTAACGTCAACCAGCTTCATCAGCTACCTATATTTATCTTTGACTTACAAAGAAAAAAAATTTCCAAACAACCAGTTGTATCACTTCAACCCAAGAACTAAAGAATGAAATTCTGTAGTTCAACTTTAGTAAGCACTTTTTAAACAAAGATTAAATTCCAGTCTCATACCATCTTGTGTATGGGTGGGCTGTTAAACCTTCAGAGAGCCTCAGTGCAATCACTTAGGTTGCACACATATTTAGATTCTTTTTTCCTGGTGACAAATAAGTCAGCACTGTATCTTCAATTACAGAAGAGAAAAAACTAAAAAGGACTGTACAGACTGTTCCTGTTCCCCTTGAAGACAAAAGGATCTCCACTTTCAAATTCAGCAGAAACAGGCTCGATATCTTACTTTTGAAGCAAAAGCTTATGGTACTGAAAACTTACATCTGCGTGCAAAATCTAGTATTGGCCAACCAACTTCAAAGTTAAGCTTTCATTCATTCTTATGAAAGGCTTCATGCGAATTCAAACGATATTCTTCCGAATCAACATTCAGCAGTGACTAATGACAAGAAAATTTTAAATACCTTTGCATCTGGTTTACTGCTGTCATCCAGAGTCCCAAGTTCTTCAGGTCCTAGAGAGAACAGCGCCTCTGTAATTGTAAAGAAAAATGCCTATTTAAAAAAAGCCAATGTCTCCTCTTTAAAGATTTATTGTATTTTAACTATCAAGGATTATAATGCTATTCTTTTTGGCAAATTAAGACATTAAACAACATTTCGGAACATCAGTCATCCTTGCAACTGGTTCAAGCTGTAACAATAAAGCGTAAATAAGCATGAAGGTGTTCAGATGGCAAAATATCTATTTTTTCAGGAATTGTAGCGGTTGCATTGAAAAAATGAATGACACTTTATGGACAGCAATAACCTCTCTTCTTTACACAGACAGTAACTGTCTACCTGTAAGAAAAGATAATGTTTACAACTTACTTACATTTTGTGCATAAGTGATGATACTAATTTTACAGACCAAGAGCTCTGAGTATTCTGTAATAAATTACTGTAAGTGAACTGAAATAAACTATTCTTGAAAACAATCTGTGTTTGTGGTGCTTCTTTAATAAATAACGAGGAATGCAAGTCACTGTAAAATATCAATTCCAACATTACTTTAAGAAGATTTTGAACACATTACCTCTAAATTCAGGTGTGAAAAGCAGAGTCTGCAGAAGGGAATTGAGGTAGCAGGTCCCACCCTGATTTTTGATACCACTCAGGTTGGTGAAATCCCTGGGAGCTGGAGGCTCAGAATCTCTGGGCTTTGATTTCTTCCCTTTTCCACAATGATTGTTTGAAATAAAGGAAAAATCCTCTTCAAATAAGTCCCCAAACATTGTGAAGGCAAAACAGTCCTTAAAAAATACAAAATTATCTATTCACTATAAAAAATGCAACTGAATCCACCCACCTCTAATCCTCCAAGATGAACCTTTCAGCCCTGACTGAAGAATTTCTTTGTAACTTTTTTCATCTTATTCTGTTCATTCTAAAAATGAATGACAGATCCATACAAAAGTATGCGCTAATATAACAAAAAAAAAAAAAAGGGTGAATTAAAAGCATTTATGTTAGCACAGGTCTGAATAGACTTTTAACTAGAATCAAGTACATTACATTTCAATTTCACATCAGCTAAAACACGCATAGCAAAATAGGTCCTTCTAAACACCTATAATTAACTAGTGCTCAAGTTGCCCAGTTTCCTGCAGGAAAGGTACGCAAGACCTCTCAAACTCATCAAAATCCCTGCACTGTGTCTCAACAAATCCATGAGCACGAGTAACCTGTCTCTAGTATTGGCCAGTTCAGATGGGAAGAGTGTAATAAATGGTCAAAAATACACTGCTATTTTATGAAAATACTATCTTTGCTTCCAGATATTTGAGCCAGAAACTCAATGACAACTAATTCTTCCTATAGGAATTTTTTTTTTGGAACCTTGCAACCTCTTAGCATGTACCAGCATTCCCAAAGTTAGCTCCCTTTTGTTTTGTACTTGCCACCCCATAATTTCATTTGGTATGCTGTAGCTCTTGTATTAGCAGTGAGTAATCAATGAGTTATACTGAAGCAGTGAATACTCATTCCCCTGTCTACCTTCATTCCACTTGCAAGTTTACAGATCTTTATCATGTTCCACTCAGACATCTCTTCCACACAAAAGCCTCCACAAAAACATACTCATTCCTATAACTGAATTTGTTCCCTATCTTTGATTATCCTTATCTACCTCCTCTGAACCCCTTAACCTTCTCCTTTCCCTGTTTCTGAGATCAGAGGACCACATCTGCCTGCAACGTTCAAGATGTGTGCAAACCACAACTATATACATATTATTTATATATTTATAAATAATAATGCTCTGGTTTGTTCTCTTTTTGTACAACTGCCGAGCACTAATCTCCTTTAAGCAATGTTTATTATTACCCCAAGGTCTAACCCCTATGTGTTCAGTTCAAACCCCACTATAGACACACCTTACATAAATACATGTATATATACATAACTGTAAGTGACTGTGTGTCTGTCTCTGCTCCATGCTGTATCTCTTTGCACTCAGCCAGTTAATAGTACCTGCTATTGTATCACTCAGCCACCCATGAGCACCAAGACTTTAAAGTTCCACTGATGGCACTTGTATTTACTGCAATGTATCCGTTGATTTCACACAAAAAATTAATCGCCTCAGCATTCACTGGTTTTTTTCCTGATAGTTTATGATATGCTGAACACAGCCCTAGCAAAGATACAAAGAAACTCCCCCTCACTCCCCTCTGCGACAGTTTATCTTCTATTTCCTATCTTTTAGCTAATTATTTGATCAAGCAACAACTTTCTTCTCCTGTGTCAGCTTAATTTCTTCAACAGCAAACCTTACTGAACACCTTTTGGAAAGCCAAATGTAGTTGACAGCCCCCTATTCAACCAACCAGTAGTTCTTCAGGCATCTCCTAAAACTCTTCGTATAAAACAGCATTACATTAAGCCCATTTTAGTCCTTCCCACAGTAGAGCAGTTTTTAGGCAAAGGGCTACGGCAGTGTTCACTCCGCTTGTTCTACAATGCTTCTTCAGCACTTCGTACAATACATATCCCCTTACAAACCCCCACAAAATAAAATTATGTGGCTGGAGATCCTTCTTAATGAACACAGTCAGGAAAGAAATAATTTTGATCTCTTTGCATTCAGTTTTTCTTCTCTGAATGCAGCTCTTAAACCTTGATCACCCAGAAAAACTCAAAAAACCTGTAAAGGTCCCACCTCCCATGCTTCAAGATGTAATTACTAGGTTTAGCACTCTTCCCAACCTGTCTCGTAGCCTTCATTCATTTTTCCAGTTAGACCTGCTGCAGTTTAGCATTTAACCATCCAAAGATTATGACCCTTCCTATTTTCCTCATCCAAATACACAACAGCTTGCTCCTAATAGGTTTGTTCACCATAAAAAGGCGCGTATCTAGGAGACAGCCATCACTATACTGACAGTCTGCTGTACCACCCACCACTCCAGAGAAGCACTTCAGCTGGACAGTGCCAAATCCTCCCTTGCTCCTTATTTCAGGATTCTCAAAGCACTGCTGCTAGCAGCTTCCTTCCCTTAAAAATCATACAGTAATATAGATTAAAACGAATCTCTGCATGATGTCTCTGGTCCAATGCCCTCACAAAGCAGGGCCAGCTTAGAACACATCGCTTATTAGGACCTTGCCCTGCCGAAGTTGGAGTAACTCCATGAAAGGAGATCCCAAAACCCCTCTAAGCCCCTGCCCCATATTCCTTATCTCTGATGGGAACCTCCCGTGTTGTAACTTGGGTCTGGCACATCTCACCCTACCCCAGTGCACCCCCTGCAAGAATCAGGCTGCACCGATGCCCTCCCGACAGCACTACGGTCTCCACCTCGCCCTCCCTTCTTCAGGCTGAACTCACC
>NW_009194527.1:12159-19365 GCF_000690835.1 Fulmarus glacialis | reverse complement strand
GACAGGTGCCCCCCTCTCTTTTGGCTGTTTTTAATAATAAAAGCCCTTCTTCACCTGTCTTAGCTGTCATCCGGTGCTCCTGGCGTTTCACACCCTTACGGCTTTGCTTCCTCCTGCCTCCATCCCAACCCCCCCTCCCATTAATTCTGCTTCGTGCCAAAATATCTGTCTCTGGGGCACTTCATCCCCTCAGCGTGCCAGCAGCCCTGCAACCAGTGGGAGGGATGCGCTTAGAGAAAAGGCCGGCTCCCTTTTAGCAGGTGTCAGACACTCTGGGTGCACAAAAGCTGCTGGTGAGGGAGGCACCATGCCAAGAGTTAGTGACGGGAAAGAAGGAAACTAAGTTTTTGTACCACATACTACTTTTCACTGTGCGTACACGTGGAGGGCGGGTGGGCGAGAGCCTAGGAAGCGCTTCAGAGGAGGTGCTGTGGGGACCGGTGGCAGGGATTGCCGCTCTCCTGCTTTTCCCGTTCATCCCGCTTCTGTTTTCTTACTCCCTCTCTCATTTTTGTCTCCCTCAGTTAATTTTGTGCCGATTCAGCTCTTCTTGACAGGAGCTCAGGCTGCAGTTTTAGCAGGACCTGCTAGTGCTGGCAGGGAAACACACTGATCTTTTCTCCTGCTGGTTTTCCCCTTTTCCCTCTTCTCAGATCAACTTGCCCAACGATACCCACTTATTGGCAAGAGAAAACCCATCTTTTTGGTGACAGCTCACAGCTCCTGTCATCTCCCGGCCCCAGGGCGGCTACTGAGACCTGTCGGTAGTTCAGCAAAGGCAAATTCAATCTGTAAATGTTCAGGAGAGGCCTTCAGCAGTGCCGGGGGATTTGGGAACGGGGAGCCGCACGTGGGCTCTGGCCATGGTCCCAGCCCCATGCTGGCGATGTTGTGGAGGTCAGGACCGAGCGGTGGCTTGGATGCAGGGATTTTGCTGCTGCTGAAGGGACTCCTGACCTTGCCTCGTGCCTTGCAGCACCGGCTGTGCCTGCCCCCATCTTGGGATCCAGGAAGGGTGTACCATCACCTTGATTTCTCCGTGAGTAGTTGAGATTTTCCAAAAACAACTGGGTTTTTCTCTCCTTCTGATGATCCTGTATCAGGTGCATTCCGGGAGCACCATGGTGGATACCGAAGCTGAGTCCCACAAGCTCACTCCCTCCTCCCTCCTGTCCGCCGCTTACGAGAGAGCTGTGCACATCGTCCCGTTAGTCATTCCCCAGACACCGGGAGGGGATAGGGGACACATGGGGACATCCGTGTGAGTGGGATGAGGTTTCACACCTCAGTTCCTGAGACCGTAGAAAAAGGGTGCCAACCCAAACATCTCGGGAGCTGCTGGTGCAACCATCACAGAGGCAGCCAGCGTGAAACCTGGAGGTGCGGGGATGAAATCCTGCCTGCTCAAATGCAGGGCTGGGGTGGCCGAGGCACTCCAGGAGCTGAGCTGCTGCTCCTCAGCATCCCCGCCTGCCCCCTCGGCCAGGACCCCACTCCTCTGGCAGCAGCTACGGGCCGGGTCGCTGGAGGGGAGCTGCTGGCCAAAAGCAGTTTCTCTTTTCTCTTCTGCTGTGCCGGGGCAGCGGCCACGAGACGGCAAAAGCTCCTTGGAGCAGCTAGACAATAGCAGAGCGAGTTTGTCAGGCTTTTTCATTTTATTTATTGGTAATTTTAGCCGTGACATCACCAATGAAGTTGAATACTTTAGTTTAAATCATCTTTTTAACAATAAAAGTGAAGCTTATTTCCCACAGAATTTCCCTTTTGTTCTTTGCTTAAATACTCTTGCTTAAAATGCCCTTTGGCTGTTATTAATTCCATCCACAGTTTTCTAAACAACTTAATCTGTGGAAATTAGAGTTTGCGGGGAGGGCCAAGATCTAGTACATCTGAGAGCAATATTCCTGTCCCTTTTAAACATAATTAATTTGCATTGATTCTTACAGCAGTACGAAAACAAAATGCAAGCTGTACAGCAGAGGATAAAAATACACGCCAGTGAAGCCAAGTAAATCAACTGCTGCAGGCTTTGCCCTTCCCCTGCCTCCTGGGAAGGGCTGGGTTGCAAGGCTCGCAAACATAGGTGTGGGCAGAAGGGCACAGTAGTCCTCTGTATTTTATATGGGCAGAAGGACACAATAATTGTCCTCTGTATTTTAAAAGCACACCATCACCACAGCATTAGATACTGTCACCAGCCATTAGAAAGGGGCTGTTGCTATTTCTGCTCTCAAGCCACTCTGCTTGGCGTATTTGCTTTCAATGCATCGAAGAATCCTTCATGTCCGATGCGTGAGCAATCAAATGATCCGACTAGCCTCCAAAATAGGGACAAACTCATTATTTTATTAAGGAAATTACTTAAAACTGAAGGGAAAGTCGTTCACCTGTCTGAAAACACTGCTTTTTCAAAACAAGCATGTAGGGTTTCCCCTAGGACAGCGTGAGAGCCTGCTGCAAGGGTGTTACTATTTAAGATTACTTTCTCAACAGAAATTGCAATTTTGGCTTCTTCAAAGGAGGGGAATCAGCACCCCGGCTTCTCTGGAATACAGAAATCAGCACGTTATCCTGCAGAGCTGCTGGCACTGTAGCAGGGGAGTCCCCATCTATATATTCTCTGCGCTACAAAGATGACATAGCCAACGTGTTTACGATGTTTATTTTTGAGCAAAACTGCCCACTGGGGTTTTCAGAGCTCAGTCACTGGCAGAGGTCAATGAGGTAGTGGCTCCAGCAGGCACGTAGGCCGGCGCGGATGCTGTTGAAGGGGCCCGCATAGTTTCTCAGTGGCTTTTCTTCATCTGCGTCAGGTGAAGGGAAACTCCCGGTGGGTACAAGTGCACACCCAGGCCTTTCGGGACATTCACCTATTTCAGCTCATTTGCTTCCTTTTTTTTCTCCCTGATCGTATCTCAGACTGAGCTGAACAGGATGTCGGCTTTGCGGCGTATGAAAGGAGAAGGTCACCATGAAGGCTTTTCCCTTGAAATCTCTTGCTGTCCTCAAGAGCAAACTGTGCGGGTGGGCTTGGGGTGCTGGTGGCACCCGGCGCTCACAGCATCCACCCTGCAGCACGCTGCTAGCTGCGGTGCTCCGCTGGGGCCAGTGTCACCGGGTACCGCTGGGGACACCGGTAGCTGATGCTCTCCAAAGCCACCCACATTTGGGTGCGGACAAACTTGTCCTCAAGCTCTCTTCTCTTCCCATAAGGATTTGGCTGGCGCAGGCCAGCAGGCTTCCCCGCCAAGCCCGATCCCATTTATCACCCCGTGCCGGATTGCCGACGGCAGCTGGTTGACATGACAACTGCATTTCCCAGCACTGGAAATAGTGTTTCCTGTTGCCCATCTTTCATTCCTGTAATCCCGAGTGGAGGCTTTTGCTCTGTTTTTGTTTTATTTTCCTCTTGAAGAAGAAATAAACACATTTCTTAGTTTCCTGCTTGGAGCAAAGTGGCCAAGTCAGGACCAAAACCGCCTCCGGGTGCCTGCTCGGGGTGAAGATGGGGGACGGGGCGGCACAGGGTGGCTGTAGACCATCGCCTCAGTTCCCGCTGCTCCTAAATTCACCTTTCTATGCTCTTCAGACAGGACTTTGCACAATCAATAGCCTCTTATGCTCCCCATCTTTCTGCAGCTTTTCCTTGACCTTTTAAACCTGGAAAGCTCTGCGTAGCTGCAGCCACTGCCGGCAGGCGGCCAGCCCTGCGAACACCACTTCCAACCGGCCCTCTGGAGTCCTTTTCTCCCTCTAAGCCCTTGTGCATCTCAATTTTTCCAGTAAAGGCCCCTCGTCTCCCTGACAGACCATGAGTTTTGCCTGGTCCCCAGCGTGGTGCAGGGCTGGCACCTTGGGGACCCTCCGGCCTCTTGCTGGCTCCAGGGAAGGCGCCGGCTGCTGCAGCCAGATCCTCGGCCAGTGGGGATGTTTGCTGGCTTTGCAGGCAACCAAATTTCAGTCTGCTCCTTTCGGAGGGCCCTTAGCCCCGCCGGCTCTTACACATCCCGGCTGCGTGCGTCACAGCGCATACCGAGTGCTGGTGTGGGCGATGCCGTGAGGGAGCTGCACCATCCGCAGGAGCTCTCCTCACTGGCAGTCTTTTAGCTGTACGAGGGGACATTGATGGCTGGAGGAGGCAGGGCACAGCGGCCAAACCATTGCAATCGCGTTCGTTTCCCCCCCCGGAGAAACTTCAGGCTGAGATGAATGGCTTCAGCCCGCAGAGGGATGCAGGCAAGGGGTTGGAAAGAAGTTGTATTTTTTTATAACACTAACTCACAGCGTTTCAGGAAAAAAAGGCAAACAAGCTCTCAGATCTCCGACCCCGGGGCTGCAGGCAGCAATGTTTGTCCTGCAGCACACAAGAAATCCCCCAAACATCCCAGGGAAATTTTTTGGCAGGTCTTGGCGAGCTGAGCTCAGCGTCACCCCTCTTTCCCCGGTTGTTCATTCCCTGCTTCAAGCTGTCCCAAGCATTCGCATGGTCAAATAGCTCACGACATCCTGCCTCCCAGATTTCACCTGGTTTATTTTGCATCTGGCGTCCCCTGCTCGAGCACTTTGTCACCCGGCCAGCAGCCAGGCAGGGCCAGGGCAGGGGCGATGCAAGGACAGGAGCAAGTGGGGTCACCCTCACCCCAGTATAATCCTCGCTGAAGCCTTTAATGAGCCAGTGCCAGGAGCAGATCTGACAAAAAAGCTTTTCTGTTTGTTCTTTTGAAGATCTGCTTAATTTTCTTTTATATTTTTCTATATTCTGCCTACTCAGACTGGTTCTCCATGGGATCAGATGGCCACGTTGCCACGGATGGCACAAGGGTGGTCAGCAGGGTGGCTTCTCTCGGTGACAGAGCTCTCCTGCCAAGAAGGAGAGGCCGGGAGACCATAATGCTGGGTGGAAAGCCAGTTTACGAAGGAAAGACTAATATTTTCATCACCAACCAAACTTCCTACCTGCAGACCGATGGACGGCAGCACCATCAAGCCTTCGCAGATTCGTTTTCTCCTGCCCCCATCCAACTGAAGCGGACTAGCAAATGCAATTCTTTGAGTGGTGCTAATGTAATAAAACATGTAGATCCTCAAATGCAAGGACAGGGGACACAGGACGAGGAGGACAGACAACAGCCTGGAGGTGTTTTCCTGGCCACAAGTGAGCTTAGACCTGAAGCAGTGCTTCTCCCCTTCCCAGACAACGAGTGACTGGGACCAGCTCTTCCTGGGCTTTGCTTGATGCAATCATGCCTGGTTAAGTCAGAAACAGCTGGGGCCATAGGGACTGAACTTTATTAGGGCCTCTTGGAGAGCTTCCTGCTCAAACAAGGCATGTAGGCAAGGGCCAGCTGAGTCACGGCTGTGGGAGAGGCTGCAGCCAGCAGATAAAAGGTCTGCATCACCGGGAGCTGTCAGAAGGAGTGTTAAATTAAGTGTAAGAGAGACATGTTGTGCTTAAGGTTCAATTTACTGTTCCTCTTCACCATGAAAGCTCACACTCATGCTTTTACTATGCCCCCAGCTTTTTAACTGAGCTCTGACTATCACCGGCTGTTTAGCAGCAATATCTGCCTGGGGTTCAGCCCACGTCCACGTGTGGGCAGCTCTTTCAGGGCTGTGGTTGAAGCGAGTGGTGAACTTCAAAAGGACAACCACATGCAACAACCTATTTCACCAAATGAGTAAGCAGAGCTCAGGCTGCAGGAGGCTCTGAAGCAGGGGGTAGCCGACAGCTATGGCAGCGGTGGGAAGCCCAAAAGCCATGTAAAAGGAAACTGAACTGCAAGTAGAATTGGGGTCCATCTGTGGCTGTGATTTGAGGGAGAGGTTTTATCAGGATGTAACACTCTGGGTGCTGTCCAGTTCTGGGAGTTTTTGTATTTGCAAAGAGAATTTATCAGTGAAATCCTGTTTCCCTATTGCTCTTGGAAACTTTACCTTTCACTGCTTCTTTCTGCCTGTTGCTCATCAGTCCCCTCAGTGGCACACAG
Organism: Fulmarus glacialis; assembly: GCF_000690835.1. Taxonomy (NCBI): domain Eukaryota; kingdom Metazoa; phylum Chordata; class Aves; order Procellariiformes; family Procellariidae; genus Fulmarus; species Fulmarus glacialis. Next base: position 13,378 of record NW_009194527.1, on the reverse strand, counting down.
AGCTCCAGGTGGTCTTGATGAACTCATTTCCCCTCCCTCAGGTTTCCCCTGAACGTTGCTGCAGCTGGTGGCTCACACAACTGCTCCTGCTTTAACACCAGAAGCTTTCAAGGGAACCAGCCTGCTAAGACCTGAATTTCTGACACAGAGGAAAAATTTGAAGGTGAGGAAGGGCACTTTCCCAATCACTTTTGTTTATCATCGAGTAGTGAAAAAAGTGGGGGCAGAAAGGCACCTCCCCTTCTTTTTTTCCACATGAAGATTATCTCTGAACACAGGAACAGACCCGGTTGGTGGAACAAAGCAGGGCAACCACCCAGACAGGTTTCCTTTGGCACATTTGCTTTTCTCACCTCAAAACAGTCACCTGGAGAGCCTGTGGGTGTTTGTCTGGGGTTTCCAACCCCAAGCAGGCTTCAGGATGTCTGGAAGCACCACTATGGCCACAGACTGTACGGTGCCTGGTGCCCACCCGCTCCGCGGGGGAAAGGTAGGCAGGACCAGGGGAGCCCTGTGCTCAGACATCCAGGCAGGACTGGTCATGCTCGTGGCTGGCCATGAACCCCAGGGGCTGCATTTTCCTGAAGGGCTTTTTGTGGCAACACCCGTTTAAAGACATCTAGCCCTGTTCTCCCTCTAACAGATTGGTTTTTTAGCCTGGATCAGTTCCCTGATGGGGCTCAACGCTTGGCTCTATAACGCATCGTGCTGGCGCTGCAGAGGTGGCGGTGTGCTGAGATGCAGCTGAAGGAAGGAACGGTTGGAGATGTACGGGGGAAGCAATGACTCCATGAGCATCTGCATTGCTAGTGAGGACCTTGAATCAGGACATGATGGTCTCAGACTTCTGTCCAGAGATCTACTGCACAGGCTATAGAAATAAAGCTACAGAGCTGGATCTTTTTCCCCTGAGGACCCCTGTTGCCAAGCCCTTCCCCAACACCCTCTTGGGCTTCTGTGCTGCTGGGGACGTCCCCCTGCAGAGCGAGGTGCTGGAGCTCGTGGTGCTAGGTCATGGAGCCCTGCTTACAGCAAATCCAAAACACAAATAAGCACGGACCGAGACAGCCTGACCTTGCTGACATCTGTGTTTTCCCTCTTGATATCACTAATGACACAGCTCTTGAGCTGGCAAATACAAGAACATTTTGCCTATTTTGGACAGTGCCTGATTTTCTCAGGATATGGATGGCTGAACTGCCAGAAAAGACAAGCAGCC
>NW_009194527.1:2603-12144 GCF_000690835.1 Fulmarus glacialis | reverse complement strand
CCTAGGCTTTGTCCAGCTACTTCCATGGTCACATTTTCAGTGGCAAGCACAAACCCTATTGTTGATTCACCAGTGTCACAGACACATCACTAGCAGCAATGAGAGGGGTGCTCAGAGAGGACGTAGCTGTTCTTCCTCCACTCCACGAGCCATCCTGCTGGATGTCGTCTGCCACAAAAAAAAAAAGGATAGCTAAATATTACAGCTTTCTGAAGATACATGTGGCTCCTCCAGTGTCTCACCTAGCTATAAAACTGCTGACCTGGCAAGATGAACAAGGCTAGATCTCATTATGAGAGGCACAGGGGGGAATACTAATAGCTGAGTCTGCCTGACCCTTCCTCTTATCAAGTCTTGTTTAAAGTTGCTGATAACATTGACCAGTGGTATGGGCAGAAAGTTTCTACGTTGGGTGTCTGTCCATGGCCTGTGTTGTCTCAGGAAAATTTCAGCCTTTTCTTCAAACCTGATTAAGGGAAACAAGCTTCATTAGCGTAAAAAGAAAACCACATCCTCTTTCATTAAGATTTTCTAACACAGCCCCGCCCTGTAGCAGGGACTTCAGATGTGAGGCTGGTCTGTCTACTACCCTCTGCTCCACGAGATTATAAACCTTTAAATAAACACACAGAGCACCGCTGTCTTGCTTCCTACATCTCCCGCAGCACGGGCAGGCGATGTCCCCAAAGCATGTGCCATCCTTGGATGGAGCAGAGCTTTCCCAGGAATTGTTCCTCCCAGCTATAGGATACTGTTACGTTACTGGCATTATTTTACCTGGTTTATATATTATTGTAATTATTACATGGTGTTATATTAATAATAGTAATAATGTTGAGAGAGACTGTCCCTGGCACGTCCAGGGCTCCCAGTATTTGTGTTCAAGTGTAGGAGCTGGGTGTGTGTTAGCAGAGGGGGTAGAGGGGTTAAAAAAAAAATCAGGTGGTGTGGGAAAAAAATCAGTGGTAGAAATTTGGGGAACAGAGCATAATAAACAGGATCCAAAAAGAGGGAAGGATGGGGCTTGGGAGGGAGAGGATGGTGCAGGACTCGGTGGCAAAACAAGAGAGAGGATTTAAACCCGTCTCCATGTGCTTTGCCAGTTGACGGGGCACTGCAGTTCATCTCCCCACCCTGCGTCGGCTGAAGCAGCCCAGAGCCTTCTCGGGCGTATCAGCAGCGCTGTCACCCCGGGGATGCCGTGCCGAGCAGAGAAAGAGCAGAGCACTGCCGGCACGGCACGTCTCCGTGGACGCTGAGGGCTGGAGCGGGGCTGCGGGCTCTGGCCCGGGGCCAGCCGGGGAGCCTCTCCTGCAAACAACGGCCAGGCGCTGCTTTCAGTGCCGATTTCTGCTATCCTGGATGAGATGGCGAGCGCCAGGCCTGTGGGCTTTGTCTGAAGAAAGACTGCAGATGCTATGTGTGCTGGTAGCTCCTGGGCCTCATACGTCTGTCTTGTAAAACACAGCAAGGATTTTCCCAGATAAAAAAAAGGCGCATCACTTGGCAGACAGTTACATCTGCAAATACATGTGAATGAAAACATCCTGAGAGCGCTGCCCTTGAAGCAAAATGCCCGAAAGCTCAAAAAACACTAACAGAAGGGAACGGAGAGTGCCACGACAGCGGCACGCTCCTGTCGCCTGCCTCCTCCCTGCCCGCAACCAGTGTCCTGCCCCGGTCCCAAAGCCCCGCAGAGAGGCAAGCGCTGAGCCGGCTGCCTTCGGCACAGGAACCGGGGGAGCGGGAAGGAGCAGAGCGATGGCTGTGCAGAGCGGGGCGGTGCGGGGACTTGCTGGGGGCACTGCGCCATGCCCTTTTAAAATCGTCATTCTGCTTTCCAGCAGGAACCTCAGGCCTTCTTCATCAAAGCATAAACACGGAGGAGCAACAAGTGCTCATTGATAGCACATTTGTTTGTTTTAAGACCCGAAGTTTATATAGTTTAAAACTTCCATGTACCGCTTTCGCTGGTGCCCCGTAACTTGTATGTGACAGAGAGAAATAAGCAGCAGAGCACTTTAGCATGATCTAATAGTGGAGTTATTTGATCTGGGGTTTGGTATGTACTGAAAATACCAGCAGTTAATATACTGCGAACGTGGAGCAGCAGCTCTTTGCCTCCCGGCTCGCGCAGGAGTCAATGCTTCATAAAGCTGAGCTCTTGTCGCAGCATCTGTCCCGCTGATTCAGTGACCGGCCTTGTTTTAGACGTTCATCCACCAAAGCGCAGCCATCAGTATACAGATATTTCTAGCCTTCATTTTAAAAAACCTTCATCGAAAAATAGAAAAAGTCTGCCTAGGAAGCTCAACTTTGATCTCTGTTTTTGACCATTAACCTGACTTTAAATTTCCACGTCTTTAAACATTTGGTTTAGCTACTGCTACAATTTTCTAATACAGTGCATAAATTTAAAGACTATTTCTGTTCTTGTCAGAAGTTTTAACAATTCCTCCATTTGGACTGAACATATTTTATCACGTCCTCTAACCCCCAGGGACACTCCAGTGAAGAGAAAGCACTGTCGATGTGAAAAGTAATGATATTTTCTGTTTCAGACCCCTCATCTGCACCGGACTCTTACTCAGATCAGACACTTTCTTTTCTCTGCACTTCAAGCTCACCACCGAAAGGAGGAAACAAAAAAAAAGAGAAAAAAATGAATAAATTCTGTAATAAGACAAATCATTCTTGTCAAATTTATTTGTCTCCATAACTGGAAGAAGTACTTTTTATAGGCTTTTTATTTTAGACATGGAAAATCATGATGTGTCTGTCCTCTATCTGCAGTGCCCAACAGAATATTGTGCCATTCACTATATGCGTCATTTACTGTACGTGCCAGGTTTCTGTTCAATTTTAATTTACTGCTTCTGAGGGGTTTCAGCCTCTCCCTTTTGGGGATTATTCAAATCAAGCAGAGATTATTGTTGGCTCTTTCCGTTTTAGGCAGCCACCATCACCATGATTTTTTGAGTGGCTCCCATATAAAAACTCCTAACAAGAGCGAAGCTCGCAGAGAACTCAATGTAGTATCTGGTACTTTTCCTCTTTCAAAATAACTACTTGGAGGAAAGGTTTTGTTTGGTTTCTTAGGCTTTGTACAGTTACTTATTTTAGGTTGCTTTATTTAGTTTATATTTTTGTTCCTTGTACTGAGCCAAAATTTTCCTTTTCTCAAATTTACTTGAGTCCTCCTGGCTATCACACTAGTACCACCGTAACCGCTCCTCCTTGCTTGACATTTATATCCTCCAAAGTTCCGTGAATTATCATCACATTCTCTTCTACAGTTGTCATTCGACCAAATTACACATCTGATTTGTTTAAACATTTTAAAGCATGGATTCACCATGGAAAATTAAACACCCTTTTGAAGTCTTTCTGGACTCGAGGCGCCTGTACGCAATACTCGATATCCCCTTTAGTTGAATACTTTTAATCTTCGGCTTGCTATCTGCCTCTTAGCAAAAGTGCGGTCAGTCCCTGCCGGTCCTGGGCCACTGGCAAGACAGAGAGATCCAGGGACAGCTCTCACGACCCACCAAGTACACGGGGGGACAAGCCAGCTCAGTGCACAGCCCAGGATGATGGGCACGTTTCAGGTGCAAGAGCAGATGAGGATCAGAGGGTGTATGTATCTACGGCAGCGAGTGATACCATGCCCAGCAAATAGAGAAGACCAGACGTACAGCAATCACTATTTGTGTGGCTCACTTCACCCTCAGCTGGGCACTTTGCTGGACAGCTGGGGCAGAAGAGACTTAATGTTTCAAAGTACCTGCATGCAGGCAGCACCACGTGAGAGTGAAGGCCACTACTGGACACAGCCAGAGTAGGGACAGTGAATGCCAGAACCTCTGGCACCATCAGGGCCAAGATAAACCTGCCATGGAGCCAAACCAGGCTAATGCTGGTGAGGACGTGCCCACAGGAGGTAAATGATCAAGTCAGCAAGAGGGAACTTCCAACATCTTAGGGAGAAGATTGGTGAATAGTGGCTAAATATCAGTCTATGGACACAGCAGTGAGAATAGGGGTGCTGGGGAACTGCTGACATCCATAGCAGGGGGAGCGAACAGATCCCAGTGTGCCAGACCCCACTGCCCATACGCTGAGAGATCCCACAGATGAACCACTATGGAAAGATTGAAGATGTCTGAAACATGGTGGCACCAGAGAAGGTTGGATTTCTTCACTACAGCAGAAATGGCAACAGAGATGGAGACAATGTCCAGGAGATAGATGATGATCAAGATACAAGGCTGGACAATATTAACCTAAGAGATGCTCTGAAGACTGGGTTGCTGTGAAAAAACATAGTCACAAAATACAGATCTAGTATTTTTTTTTCTTGTGTTTGGGATAGAATCGAGTGGTGGAAAAAATGTATCAGTCAGTATACCACTATCTAAGTCTGTCACACTGTTTTTCTGCCAGTGAAAGTGGCCTGGAAGCAGTCTTTGAAATTCCAGCTCGTACCTTTACTAACACACCCCAGCAGTAAAAAACATACCAAAATAAATACCCCTGCAGGCTACTCTCCTATCTATGACAGAAACCAGCAGAAGATTACTCCCAGAACAGTTCAAGAGAAGAATAGGATAATTTGCCCACACAAGAAGTTATTTCGAGTCATGGGCTTTCTGAGGTTGCTCTATGCCCTGAAGCTAGTGGGATTTTATCCCTCAAACATGAAAGAGACAATAAAAGTAGCAACCTCTAATTATCCTCCTTTTTCCCCTCTCTAATGCTATTTAAGACTTAAGCTGACTCTTGTTCTCAATGATGGTCTGTGAAACCCTCACAAATATCATTATTCTGTAGTAAATACATTTCCTGTACACACATAACATTATTCTGTAATAAATACATCTCCTGTTACCCATTTTAAAATGCATCACCTTTCAGGTTCACTGAGTCCTCATTCAGTATAGGGGCAAGAAGCACCCAATAAAGCACCTTTATAGTCTTCAGTATTTTCTGCTTTTCTATTATGCTCCCTTTTCTGAATGTCACCTTGTAAATGAAATAATCACAGGGGGCTTCAGCATAGCAGTCTCTCCCTCCCTTTAATCATATCTGTCCTTCAATTCCCGGCCTACCCCCTTTCTCCAGTATCCAGTTTTTTGAAACGAGATCCCCCAGATATTTCAGGCAAAGCTGCCTCCTGACATTATGTACTGGCACCACGCACATTTCTGGAGAAATCAGTTCTGCAGAGAGTGCTTTATCACCAGGCCCTTTAACCAGACGTTTAACTCTGACTCTGACAAATGGCTCCCTGCAAGCAGAAGGAGTTGCAGAGTGTCGGCATCCAAGATGCTGAGCAGGCCCCAGTGCTAACAAACCGCCCACAGGCGCTTCTCTGATTTACGTGGGCTTCATCAGGAAAGCCCTGGCCAGGAGCCCATCACTCTTGCTACGTTGCCAGCAGCTGGAGGAAGGAGTCTTTGGTGTCTGCTGGGCAACTCTGCCACACAAGGATATCTTTCTTTGGGAGCAAATTCGTCTGCTCGGTTTCAATGTTGTGCTGCAGCAGGGGCAGGGGAAAGTGGAAAGCAGCCCTACTTGAATTTCATTCTTACTTCCTTCGTTCGTTGTCTCTATTATTTTCTGGGACACTCACTCCTGGATTGGTTATTTTGTAGGAACATCAGTCCTGCCTGAGAGAGGCTGCTGCTGTATTCCCCAGAAAGCATTAAGCACTCGTTCTTTTTTTCCTTTCATTTGATCCCTCTTTTCTCAGACATAAATCAGAATACTCTAATTTCCCTTCCACTGCTTTTAATATATATTTTAAATCACGTTTTAAAATGTTTATTATCATAATTGTAAATCTTGTTATTAAGACTGGAAGGCTGAATGTTATGTTAACAAGCCCTACCCAGACTAGGGAGAGTTTTGGAAATACCAGGCATGGTGGTTGGTTTGAGGTAAACAGATAAAGGTAAACTGAGGCAGAAGAGGAGCCTGCAGTCAGGTTCGTGAATATCAGCGTGCTCTGCCATTGTGCCGCACAATTTCCCTGCGGACCATCTTCGTCTGGGCACTGCCAAATTCCCGCTCCAGGGACTGTTTAATGCAGCTAAGCGATGTGAATGTGATTGGCAAGATCAAAACACCGAAGAAACACTTTCCCAGTGGATAGCGATTATTTTCCTCTACTAATTTCTGCCTTTGTGGTCTGTTTGCTTCGAAGCCTGTGGGGTCATGGCAGTGTCCAGTTTTTACTGAGCCTCTCGGACGCTGTTGGACAGCATGCTCTCTGTCTAGCACCTCTTCCAGAGAGCGGGACCCCACGGTGCAATTCCCCCGAGCTCTGAAAATAGCTCTGAACTTTCCCAGCCTCTGCATGTGTTCCTTGGAGCTGCAGCCCTGCTAGATGAGTCAGCTCTTTCGGGATGACATCGCAGCTGAAATCAGACCCAGGCTTTGCAAAGAGAAATCCAAAGATCCTCTTGGACTCACTTGCTCCACGGGAAACATCTAAACAAAGTAGAGATGTGAGTGTCACACACTTCCTCTCCCGATGCTGATTACTCACCTCTCCGGGGAGCCCCGGGGTTGTGTGGGGATCAAATCTCCTCTTTCCAAATCCTCCAGCTGCACCTTCTCTAGCAATGAAAGAAAGCTGGAGAACATAACTCCTTCAAGAGCAGACTTTGGAGTCAGAAAATAATACAGTCCTGATGAGGACGTGCTAAACCAGAGTGGGCTCCAGCACCTCTTCCTTCTTCACAGCAAGCCGCTGGAAGAGGAGGCTCCATCCAAAAGACTGGTCTGTCACCAGAAAACCCTTCCCAGCTTCCTCAACTCTTTGTCACAAGCTCTTGCTGCACACCACATGCCTCTGCGAAAGGGATAAACTATAGTGACCGCTGCAAATGCAACTGTAAAAACCATAAAACCACAGGGACATAAAATGGATGCAGACCTCTCCTCTAGGTAGTCACGCATTTGTATCACTGGGATATTACTGACACATAGTCTCTGTGTTTCAATTAATCTTTTGTGATTCAGTCTGAACACTAATTAGCAGGACAAGAAGACTGGCCCACTAAATATAAAGGCCTTTTGAGAAAATTATCAGCTTTGCTGTCTTGCTTAAAAATAAAAGCCTAGCAAAAGGCCACTCTGTCTATACAGTAAGTTGCCTCAGATGTTTCCACAAAACTTTCAAGTCCAACATAATGAAACCTGTTGCCAGGTAAGTAAAGTCAGTGTGGAAATATTTACTCTTGCCCCTTACTGGAACATGAGTGGCTTTGCACTATTCTGAACACAGATGTTGAGATGCCTTCCTTGGCTCTTGAAGTGAGCTAAGAACTTTGGGTTGCTGTCAGCTATGATTTCCTACTCCTGAAGGGTGGAAAAGTTCGCTCCTTACCCTGTAATGCTCTTATCCTTGTTTGGCTGGTAGTTGTGTCTGTCTTCTTTACAGAGTTTTTTGATCAAATCGCTGTAATTTAACTATCACTTCAGAGGTGGCAGAGACGGTAGAGTCCTCCTCTCTGTTCTCCAAAGTTCCTACCTTCTGTTACAAGCATTGTATTGCATCCATAGGTCCCAAACATTTTGCAATAGAAGTCCAGAGTCACAAGACCTGGTAGATCCGAATTTTGCCCAAGATCACAGTGCAGCAGTGGAAGGAAGAAGCATGCAAAACATGTTCCCTAATACCCTTTCTAATGCCTTATCCATTCAATATGCAGAAGAATAGGCCAATAGCCAAAGCTGTGATATAACATGTAGTTAGAAAGGTAATATTTGCAACATCTGAAAAACATTTCCCCTCAAGCTGTATGGGAAGATCAGTGTTGGATTAGCAATTTCGTGTGTCATTGCCTGTTGCCGCTGTGGGAACAGACCTGGGAGACAGTGAAACAGTATTAGGGAGTCAGCCTAGGGTAATGGGCAGGAAATGGGGCTTGGGGACACATAACAAACTCTCCTACTATAGTTCTCCTCTGTGATTTTGGGGAAGCGGCATTCATTGCTGGTGAGTCACATGCAGCTGGACGATGTGAGTTTGGCTCCATCTATGGGAAGCAGTAAAATATTACAATAACCCCAGAAATGAGCTGGTGTCTGTTCCAGTCCTTTCAGACCAAAAGATTATGGCCAACCTTCAGCTTTTCTCATAAACCACAACACATCTTTATCACTGCACTTTTGAAAACCGACAAGCTTGTAAACTCCATTGTTTACTACGGTAAACACTTTTCTACCCATGTGGATCGCAACTTGGAAGCCACAGCCTTAAGTTAATAATTTACATATTCTTTGATAGAAGACACTGTAATTATTAAGCCTGAACTCTGATACGTGTCCATGCACTTGCCACTTCCCCAAACAATTTCTTTATCAGAAATTCTTGTGCTTGGCGTTTGCCAAAAGGACATACTTTTAAAAAGATTTCAGTTGGTTTTGCTCTCTTTTTTCCTATACGTTACTCTTTCTTTGAACAGCTGAGCACACAAAATCCTTTTTTCTTGAAAAGGACAGATAGGAAGGTAGATTGCTTGCCCAGCAAAGATTACATTAATAGAAGTATGTTGGTGTTTACCAAACTGAAACTGTTGACCCATTTCAAAACAGAAAATCCTTAGTAAGATAGGAAAACTGGTTGTCTCTAATGCTTTGAACACAGCCATTGAACTACCTCTGTAAGATGTTTATGTCCTCTCCCAACTCCTTTCTCAAAAGGCACTTGTACCGTGGGGGATTATAGGACAGCAACCAGCCGCTGACGTGCAGGACATGGAAAGTAAGAATGAAACCATGTGAAGAACACGATTCAATTAAAAAAGTGCAAGCGACTGGCCTCTCTGAAGGCAGGTAATGTCAGGAACTTCCTCCGGTCGTCTCTTATTCCTACTTGTCGGGACTTGATTAAACAAGGCTGAAAACACTCCATCTCCTAGTTTTACAACACAACCCCAAACTCAACTGCTGCCTTTAAAGCTCCCACAGGGGCTCCTAACAGCATGATGGGGGTACCACCCCGGGGGGTTGCAGCAGCTCCATGCTCAGAGCTGGACCACGTGCAGAAGGGTGTTTTCACACTGTGCTCCATCAGGAGCCCAATCTTCAGCATCTACAGCTCACTACTCCTCCTGTGTATTCAAATACACGTGCCTGAACTCCAGTATCCGCTTCTGTACCCTCCTATTCCTTTCCCGGCCCATCCCTGTCAGGCACACCCTCCCGGTCAACCTCTGCCCTGCAGCCTGAGAGGGAAGTGTAGGCTCTGGCTTGAGGCCATACACAGAAGCCGAGTTGATCAAGTGACTGACAGTGCTTGGTCTGGTGAAAGAGCTCATCCAGCCTTGATGCAGGCAATTATGGCCCAGCAGAAACCATCTACGTGCAAGTGCTCGCCAGAGCTGCTGGGGGAAAGGCGCCACAGAGGTGGCTTCCCTTGCAGCCCAGGTCAGCGTCTTGCAGGAGCCTGACCACGGCAGCTGGTGTACAGGCCCTGCCTGAGCCCGGAGCTGGCAAGCACCCCTGCTTGGCCAAGTGCCTCTGGGAGGAG
>NW_009194527.1:0-2588 GCF_000690835.1 Fulmarus glacialis | reverse complement strand
TCTTTCTCGTGCGCGCACACACATGTGAGCATCTGCTGCGGCGGCCCGTGCAAACCACTGGAAAACTTGGGATCTTGCTGAGCTGCTGGGACGCGTATAACTAGTCAGAAGCCAAGTTAGCAGAATTCATTACTTTAAAAAAAAAATTAAGCTGGAATAGTTAGCTGTGCCAACCAGGTTCTTTCTCCATCAGGAGATGATTTGTCCATCAGCCTAATGGCAAGACAATAAACATTATTAGGCATGTTCTGAGTTGTTGGGTCATTTAGGTTTCTTTAATAGCTTATGGTTTTAAACAGCATCATCTTTAGATGGCTGAAGGCCATCCAGCCTTTAAGGTTAAGCTTAGCATTGAGCCATTTTAAGAACTTCATCTTTAGAAAGACTCTTAGGGACACCTTCTAGCTTTGTTCTCTTTCGGTGTTTTTTCCCCATTCTTCCTGCTTTTCTTTAAAGAGAAAGGAAAACCAAATGCAAAACTGAATGTAATGCTAAGTCAGTGATGACTAAGACATCAGGTTGGGAAAATCAAGTATTCCTGTGCAAGATTCCAAGCTTAGTTGCTCACGGTAGGCACCCAAAAGTAACTTGGTTTTCTAATTGTGCAATCGAGTTCAGAATTGCACTTAGAATTAGTCCCACTGTAACTAGATTGAATTCTGCTGTATTCTGTTATACCTCACTAGTATTTTCTTTGTTCAGTATAAACCTTCATCTAACATAAAAACAAACGGAAGTCATTTAATATACTTGATCTGCTGCCTTTACCAATACTGCAGACTGTTAATAAAATGTGAATTTAGTTCATTCATTGTAAGTCTTAAGGAAACTGAAAGCTACTGAAAATAACAAAGAGGCCTTCAAAACGAAAACAAAAAATACAGCTTGCAGGTAATAAGTGTTCTTCACTTTTCATTATTCCTGGTGAAGACAGAAGCTTTTATGGGCAAGCAGATTTCTTGCTTTCTATTTTTCCCTACTGTATCTTTGTCAAGGTCTGTAAATACTTTACAGTATTGGAACTTTAGAAAAATGTAGTAGTAGATACTGAAAACAACCAGTAATATGTAGAGTATATAAATCAGTAGAGACGTTAGCAAACCAATGAAACCTAAGCACAGAAATGAAGGGAAAAGCTTCCGTCTCTTAAACGTTGATCTGTTTGAAGGAAGATACATCCTGGTGAGTAGGACTCTGGCTTGTGAATTGAAAATATGGGCATAGCTGTGACCTTTGCCATCAGTTTGTGCTATGTCCTTGGACACACCACCTCTCCCCTGACACTGTAAACAGATCTACTAACAAGTCTCCTAAGCAAATGATTTCAAGAACAAGCCATGCACCATTCTTGCTAAAACCAGCAACGTAAAACAGAAAGACATCCATGCTTTCTCATCCACTTGGAGCATTTCTCTCAGATCCCTAAGGAGCTATTCTTAGAAAACATGGGAGAAAAGGAAGGTAAATACTCCTGACTTGTCATTAAACCTAAAACTCCCAGAATTACCATCATTCATGGGAACGTTTCATGTTTTTGACTTTACTCTTTCACTAAACTACCTCTGGAGGGCTAACCCTGTCAAAGAGCATGGAGAAGAATTACGTTACATCAAGATTTATGTGCATAGCCAAAGCTGAACTGGATCCCTGGGAATGAAAAGCAAAGAGCTGTAAGTGTCAGGATTATAAACTATGGCAAGATAGTGGCTGGCTGGCAGTAACTGGCTAACTGTTTGGTCCTTCTTAACATTCTTGTATCATCAAACTTCTTATCATGAATTTCATAGGTTAGCTGTACATGGCACAAACATTTTTTCCTAACTACTTCATATTCATTGCTTTGCAGTTATATCATGTCCTCTAGTTCTTTCACTACACAAGAGGATAAGGAAAGGCCAATCTTGCCTTCTTTTTACTATTTATTATTTTATACCTTCCTCATGTCCCCTTTTCTTTGTTTTGAAAGGCGATCCTAATTTTTTCAGCTTTGCAGTGCAAGACAGTCCTTCACTGAGCATTCTTACAGCCCTGGCATGATTCATGTCTGTAATGTCCTTTTAAGATAAGCAGAGCTGAGAACAACATTGCAGGTAGACGTTCACCAACTATTTACAACGATATTATGATAGTCTAACTATGATCCCCTGTTCTGCTCTTTAGGTATGGCATCATTCTTTTGTTTTCTCAACAATCTCTCCCCAGTTAACCAAAATTTTCATCACGGACATTTCACCCATTTGCAATTTCTTTTCCCAGCTTCATATTAAATCAAGAAACAACTCCAAGAGAAGTGTACCCTCCAACCAGGCATTTGGAGGTTTCAGCCACCGGAGGGGCTGCTGAAACCTCCAAATCAGCTGAAGCCTCCAACCCAGCACCCGTCAGGCAGCGACGGCAACATGGCGCCTGACCTCTCCCCGCCACCTCTAGCGAGGGCCTCCCGCTCCCCCATGGCTGCGCACCCACCCCGAAGATTAGGGGTGGGTGGCGTTGGGAAGGCACGTCCCGGGGCTGGGGGAGGCAGGGTGAAGGGGGCGGCCAGGCCTGCACCGCGCCGCCCTGGCCTTAGGGCCGCCCTGGGCCGGGGG
>NW_009194526.1:16763-29066 GCF_000690835.1 Fulmarus glacialis | reverse complement strand
ACCTTAATGATTCTATGATTCTAAGATGATCTGCCTTATCACTTTGCCTTATGGAATTTTTAGTTAGTTATAGAAATATAGAGGTAAAACATTAACAATAGCAGCTAAGATTCCTTAGGCATAAGATCTTAGATCATCAGCTCTAACCCTTCACACCAAGTCAAGATGAAACATATCTACATCATTCTTAAGAGATATTGGTCTAATCTATTCTCAGAAATGTCCCTTAGTGGGAATCCCATCCCATGCCTTGGTAGCTTGTTTCTGAGGAATCCTCATAACTACAAACTGTCCCTTAATCTCAACCGTCCCTTAGAGAAAAGTAAGGCAATTAAATTCTTATACACAACGGATATTCAGAGTTCACATCACTCTCTCGTTCCTTTTTTCAATAGCTTTTTATCCCCACTATTTGTCTTCTAGAATAATACAATTCAAGTGTTCAACCTTTCATCCTAAATCATATTTTTTAAACTTCTAATTATTTTTATTACTCTCTTACATGCTCTCTCCAATTTATCAACATCTGCCTTAGCATGAAATACCCAGTATTGGCCACCAAACTCCAGCTGAAATCTTACTATTGGCAACTTAGCAGAATGATTAGTTGCCATGCCCTCAATACAACCGTATCCCAGAATGACACTTCCCGTTAGTGGTTTAGCATTGTGCTGTTTAGTCAAAAAGAGTTTGTACTCACTCAAATCCTTCTTTTCCGTGTTTACTGTAGTACTTTGTTTTATACTAATTCTTCGCAATGAGTCCTTGTTCTGCCATTTTGTGCAATGTCTTCTTGATATCCGTCATTAAATCACCCTGGCACAGAACAGTTGTATTCTCCTTATCTTTGCCATGCACCCAGACATATCACACACAAGGGAAGAGTGTTTGTAACAGAATCATTTCACTGTCAAAGCAGCTGTAGCAAAATAATGAATAAAATGGTAGAAATTATACAGTCCGATATATTCTAAACCAGGGAGAGTGATGACAACCCATGAAGCAAAATCTTCCCCAAAACAGTAAGCTTTCCAAATTCATGAAGATACCTAACCAGGCCAAGTAGAAACCATGAATTAATACAAAATGCTACTGGAGGCAACAAGTAATTGTTTTACGTGCTTAATTGTTCATGTGTAAAATATAAACCACATTAAATTAAAACAAATAACTGATAAAAAGGAGAGGGAGGCACGTATCTCTAATATATGTTCAGGCTAAGGAATGTAATATCAGGAGAGACATAAAACAGAACAGGTAAAGAGCGCTATAACAAAATGGAAGCCTCTTAACCAGGGCAAGAGGTAATTAACCCCACAGAGAAGGTAACTGTCTGCAGCAGGAAGTTCAAAAAGAAAGGATAGAAAGGTGAAGGTGCATTTAAAGACAGACACATGTCAACTTCAACTGAAACAAAAAAAATCATATAAGAGTTAAAATCTAATCTGAGGATTATTTCTTGATGTCACTAGTACACGAGCTAACAAAAAAAACCCACGCAAACCAGGTTCTTTTTCACGCACAGTATGGAACAAATGACCAACTAATAAAGAACATGGCCGACACACTGAATAATCCTGTCTCAAAGTGAGGACTACATCATAACCTTCTATATCATTTAGTCCAAATATGCAGAAAATGTCACTGTAATCATTACACAGTAAATTGCCAGGGACTTCTCTATGTCTTCCGAAGAAATGCCATCAAGACCCAAAGTTGGTATTTTTTCCTTTTTCTTGACCATATTTTTCCTATTTTTTAGTCTTCCTTTCATTGTAAATTATATTCATTTATGCATTCTAGTAATTAAATCTTATCAGGCAAGAAAATATGCTTTTCTTTGGTAGGGAGAGAAACAAAGAAAGCAAGGGCGTATCTTTTCTCTCTTGTAACTTGCATAGTGAATCAAAGCAAAGCATGCAGTTTAATAGTGTATAGGCTGCATAGCCCAGAGAATAGAACAAGTTACTTCAGTCTTAAAAGAAAGTGGTTTCTGTAGGATGTCCTCCAAAAACGCATTTACATGAATCTTGCATGTTTATTGCAGATGTGTGGGTAAGGAGTAGACGTGCTCACTGGCAATACAAATACCAGGACTTGGCACAGTTAATTTGTCCAAAGATGTCTGTACAGAAATATTTCAGAGGTTTCATTTCATCACGTCCCCATTTCAGTGTGAAAGAAAAGGCGCAAAGAAGAAACTGGGAGGTTCAAGGGCTACACAGTTATCCAAATCCAAGAATGATCACCTCCACAAACCTTTCTTCAAGTCAGACTTTTTGGTTTAATTATTCATCCAAAAGCCTAGCTGGACAAAAGTGGATCTAACTCTAACGAGTTACACTGGAATGCTTACAAGTGCAAGTAAAAGAATTTGTTGCCTCGGGTTTAAGTCAAATCCACAGCTAAAGTAAATTCACAAACAGCAGTGGTGACCAATGTTGATTTTCATAACCTCCAAGTGCCCGGAAAGCTTCATTATTTTCTCCAGTGTAGGGTTTTCAGGACTCATCTCTTCTTTTACATTAGCTCCTGACTAAACCGAAGAAGACTTCAACCAAAGCCCACTTCAAAGTTTCAGTTCCTATAGTGTGTAGTTCTTCAAATTCTGACTAGTACAAATTCCTACAGGCATATGTCATCTGCTCAGAGGTCTGCACACCATCTCCTTGATTTCAGAGAGCAAGTCAATACACTGGGCACTATGTTCAAAACCTTGGAACCTGCACTCTGAAATAGTACAATCTCTTATTGCCCAGAATACCTTGAAAACCACCCTGAAGCCCCATTCTGCTGTCATGACTTTTGTGCTCACTTCTCTATGTCAAAGAATGCGAAACACAATGCCCTGTCACTGGGCACCACTGAAAAGAGCCAGGCCCCACCCTTTTTGCACCCTCCCTTCAGATATTTGTACATATTGATGAGATCCTCCCCAAAACTTCTCTTCCCCAGGCTCAACAGTCCCAGCTCTCAGCCGTTCCTCAGAGGTGAGATGCTCCAGTCCCTTAATCATCTTAGTGGCCCTTTGTTGGACTTTCTCCAGTATGCCCATGTCTGTCTTGTACTGAGGAGCCCAGAACTGGACACAGCACTCCAGGTGTGGCCTCATTGGTGCTGAGTAGAAGGGAAGCATCACCTCCCTTGACTTGCTGGCAATACTTTGTCTAAGGCAGCCCAGGTTACCGTATTTCTTCTTTGCTGCAAGGGCACATTGCTGGTTAATGGTCAACTTGGTGTCCACCAGGACCCCTAGGTCCTTTTCTGCCAAGACGCTTTCCAGCTGGTCAGCCCCCAGCAGGTACTGGTGCATGGGGTTGTTCCTCCCCAGGTGCAGGACTTTGTACTTCCTGTTGTGGAACTTTATGAGGTACCTATCAGCCCATTTCTCCAACTTCTTGAGGTCTCTCTGGATGACAGCACAACCCTCTGCTCTATCAGCCACTCCTCCCTTTTTTGCGTCATCAGTATACATGGTCAGGGTACACTGCCCCATCATCCAAGTCATCAGTGAAGATGTTGAACAGAACTGGACCAATATTGACCCCTGGGGTACACCACTAGTTATTGGCCTCCAATTAGATGTTGTGACACTGATCACCACCCTCTGGGCCCAGTCACTGAGCCAGTTTTCAATCCACTCTGCTGTCTGCTCATCCAGCCCATACTTCATCAGCCTCTCTATGAGGAAGCACTGTCTGTCTCCACTAATACACACATTTATCTTGAGAAAAAAAGTCAACAGAAGTGAATGCTTTAACACCAGAATTATTTTCAAAAGGAAAATAGAAGTGTCAGAGTTCTTCATTTTAATTATCACCTTTTATATGATACTAATCAACATCTAACAGAAATAAGACAGCACCAAGTTTTAAGGGTTTTTAAATTTAAAACTTGGGTACCTTGAGAGATGAACCTACATCTTTATTTACACATCTGAATTACAGATTTGGCTTTAATGAAATGAATGCCTTCAAGCCCTATTGGCAGGTGTTGGAAAACTATGGGTTTGAGGATTTTTTCATTAGAAATAAAACATAAGCTGTTTCCATTGTCTCCTTGCTTGCTTCAGCTACACCTGAAGGCCTTCCTACAACCGTGTTGCCTCTAGAAGAGCAACAAAGAGCTTTACAAGATTGTATTTCAGGTTACCGAATCATACTGGCCCTGACAAGATCTAAATTATTGAAGGGAGAAAGCAGGAGGATGGGGAAAACTGAAAATAATTTGCTCTTGACCACAAAATTTAGTGCAAATTATTGGCCCGTTAAAGTCAGAGATTTTACATTAACCTCAGTGGAGCAAAAACCGATGCCTCAAAACAGTGATTTGTAATCAAACAGGTTAATAATTTTGAAGATAAATCGTTATCACTCGTTAAGTTCTCTGAAGAGCAGCAAACTATATTTTATCTTTTCTGTCTCACTGTTTACTGACCAATTTGCCTGGAGCCTCCTACAAAGTACTGTGACTTCTGTTTTAGCAAATGCTTTGTCAGCTGCAAAAGACTTCTTAAGTATTCTTTTAGTTACAATTGGAACTGACAAGTAAGATACATCCCTGCACTCGCAAATATTTGAAATGTTTCAAATTTTATTAAAATTCACTGTGTTTTCTTCAATTTATGATACACAGGTTGAACTGAAATAATTCATAAGGCGTATGGAGATTAATTGTTTCTTTAATTAATTCCTAAAACACACAAGTGTGTTTATGCTTTGAAATTAAGTTTAGCTGCATTTCATCTTAATGTATGTTAAAGGAAAAGTCAAAACATTTGGTTTAGTCAATGCTAAACAGAAACTGTGCAGCCCTTTACGGTTCTCAGCCATTTTTCTCTGTTGAACTATTTCACCTCATTTCGGAAGGATTTGAACTTATTTTGATCTATCCAAAAGTGCAGCAAGAGTGAAGCGCCTGCTTTTCAGAGAATGTCATCTAGCTGTACTCATGCACAAGAGAAATGGACTCCTGGCTCCCTATATCACCAGAGGTATCTACTGCACAGCATTCTTTCAGATTTTCACTGAACCTGACATTTCTGAAGTTATCATTTTGGCATGGGCAACAGTAATGTGTGAGGAAGATAAAGGGAGAAAGACATCCGCCATCAACCGTTTTAAGCACAAGAATAGATGCCTTCAAGAAGAAAAGAAGTTTTTAGTGGGATGCTATTAATCCATAACACTGTCTTCTCTTTTTGACTATGACAGATTATAAAGAAGTCAAGAACAAGGAGCCTGGCAAAGCTTGTAACATCTGATGTTTATTTTGATGACATCAGTCACTCCTTGCACTGTGGTGGCTTCAAGTGGCATGTAAGCAAACATCTCTTTCAGGAACCTCAGTCCAAATATCAGAATCTGTTCCAAGATAGCAGCTATCCACTTGTTACAGATAAAGCAGAATACAAATCTACCTGCTGATTACAAATTCAATCAAAGATTCTGTTACAAGGCTAACAATATTGTATTTCAAAAAGCTGTTGAGCTCCTTGAAGATTAAGAATTATTCAGTGCCTAACATGCCATCAGTGCTTACAAACAACAATCATATCTGCACAACTTGCATCTATTCAACACAGGATTTAGGTGTCTTGAGCAAGCCCAGTAGTACTTCTCAGTAAGTAAAGGAGAGAGGAATCCTATTACCACTAGAGACTGAAACTTCAATGACTTTAAGTTGCTTGCTAGCGATTGCTTGCTAGTAAGAAATTATGTCATTCCTGTTGCTAGAAACTTTTAAAATCAGGCTGCACAGAACACTACAAAGTGCACTGTGGGAATCAATCCTAAATTGGCAGAAAAACTGACTTTAGAAAGCCTAATATACCATTTAGTCTCTAACTTCTACAGTTCTTTGCTGTGGCCTTCATTGTTTCTGTGGTAAACCTGTGACTGATCATTAATACCATCTTTTTATGAGTTTGATCTGTGATGTTAGCTTTAATATTTCTCTGAATCTGCTCTTACCTTTAAACACATCGCTACCTCTGTTCTGCAAGCTGTCTTCCCCTAGGAATTTCTGGTAACTTTTTAGGTTCTTTTAAAAAAGAAGAAGATAAGAGCCTCCCTCCTCAGACAACAACCTCCCCCAAAATTAATCTCTTCTTACTTTGTAAGACCTACATGGCCATTCTACGAAACTGCCACTAGCCACCGAGTCCTCTTCAGGCTGAGAGAACTGAAGGAAAACACTGAGACTGAAAGCAGTCTTTGATTAAATTTAATTTCAATTAATAACATTCTCTACATCCGTAATATATATTAACTAATAAAAAAATTCAAGCAATACTATTTTAACTAAGAACTTCTTTTACCTGTCATACCACTTGACTTCATCTCACACATTAACAGCAGAATGTAACAAATCATTCAACCAATATTATGGCTGAATAGGAGGATGTTCATGGAAGAATCACTCTCAGTCATTATTCAAAATTGCTCAGGGAATTATTTGTGACTTGTTTTTAACTATAAAGATTTCTTATGGTTAGTTCATTAATAATTATCCAATGCTCAGCAATCAGAATTTAAAATCAGTAAGTTAATTAGCTCAATTAGTGCACATGTTAAAACTAAAAAGGGTTATTACTGTGGTTTAGTAAGATTCAAGAAACACTTTTTACAGCTTTGACTGTATGCTAATAGGGAAAAGCAGTGCTCAGAACCTGATTTTGTCCCAGTAAAGTGGACAGGAGTTTTGACACTGAGCTCAAGGACAGTAGAATCATGTCCCAACAAGAAAGATATCATTAGTCAAGTGCAGAAGTCATGAATGAATATGAACTTAGCAGTAAAAGTTTATATCCTCATCCATAAGAAAATGAACCATATTATGGTTTTCATTCTTCTTATAGCTAAGACACATCCAGGAGAAGGATGTGTCTTAATCCTGATTTATTTTGTGCTAGATATTGTGTATTGTGTACTCCAAATGCTCTTCAATATTTTAAACCAAAAATCAGGCAGTGCTTTCTCTTCAACTTAGGTTGTAACCTAATTATGGCAGGGACAGGTTTTTCTAGGGCTTGTAGGTGTTAACATAAAATCAATTAATAAATACAGTCATAGTTATGATTATGAAGTCCATCATGCAAGTGAGGTCAAAACTGAGTATTTGGGGTTTTTTTTCTTAGTACGATAAGTATCTTGCTACTTTTTAATGCTCTAGCAACTTTATCATGAAATGATAAACAATAATTTATTATTTGTACTGCTGTATGTCACCCATTAATCAATAGCAGTTTCCATCCTCCAATATAATCATGAAATGATAAACAATAATTTATTATGTCACCCATTAATCAACAGCAGTTTCCATCCTCCAATATTCGAATAAGGAGCTGAACAGTAGGTCAGTCAAACCCTGTCTATAAATTAAAATAACCCATTGAAAGAGAATATTATTTTGCATGCTTGTGTGCATAGGCATAGGCTTGAAAGTAGCCCCATTCTAAATGGGACAGTGAGTATGCAACAGCATCACACTGCAGCCATGGCACAGAACCAGCAGGCTATGGTAGGGAAGCTAACAGCTTCATGCTTTGCTCTGCAAATCCACAGAAACCCTGCATATGTGTTTACGTGTGTGCATGTACACTCTTACCAAATCAGAAATCCTACACTGCATGCGTATGAGAAGCCCTGGCTCCTCCTTCATTTCCACAGGTAGTAACATAGGAATATATTTGTGCACACTGTACTATCTTTCTTTCCTTATTTAAACTTGGAGTATTCTGATTAGCACATCCTATGGCATACAAGAGATTGATGTAATGCCCCTATTTCTAGCAATGAATCAACTCTTCAGTGTGATATGGCTACCTATTAATTATGTAGTGCTCCCATTTTACAAAATCTGTTTGCAGACGCTGTCTGGAATACTAATTAGTTATACGGTACATATTATAGGCTTTCTCTCCAAGCTACATATGGCTAGCCACTGTTACTCACTATGGTTATATCTATATTCCATTTATAGTGTTTAACCCTTAGCTCTTCCCATATTGTGTTATAAACCCCTAAGACTCAGCTAAAGGATCCCTAACCAGGGTTGCTGAAAGTGTTGAGAGTCAGTGCCTGGCTGATATCTGAGCTTGAAACTGAGGCTAAGGGAGGAGGACTTCACAGTCCGGAATACATGTGAAAGGGATGGTAAGACCCAAGCCCCACCACAGAGGCAAAAGAAAGTGTCATCGTGCTCATCAGGCCAAACCCAGGGTTCAAGCCTAGATTAAATATATCACATAAAAATATTCTGTTCAGATAATTTAATTATGCCACCTTCCAGGTGTATTCAGTGTAATAATTGTCTGATTGATATTATATGTTTCTCATTTGAAATCTCAAGGCTACATACATTTCATGGTAATTTATCCTATAGCCATTGATATTTTAACAAGATACTTGCTATTTGCACTTCAACTTGCTATTTTCAAAGATATGATTATCTGTTCGAAACAGGAGAGAAAATTTTATCCTTTAGTGGTCAGCAAAAGATTTCCCAATTGTCATAATGGGATTTGATCACTACCTAGGCGAGCAGGCTGTCCTTTGCCTGTTAACAGAAAAAAAGTGAAATTTTTCCAACAGATTCAAGCCCACAATAGATGAATGAAAGAAACAAAGATTGCAATTGCTTCTGTTGTTCCAGTTTCTATTTTGTACAAACCATCCATTCATATAAAAAAAAATTTTGATTCAGATAAGATACAGAATTGAGATGTCTCAGTTACCGATTTGTAATTTCTTAAGTGAAAGCTGAAGATAAAATGGAAATGAAAATATTCTAGTTGCTGAGACCTTGCTGCTCTAGTTCTTCAGCAAAATTGATATTTGAGATAGCGAAGAAAGAAGTCAGCTATTAACAAGGTTAAGGAATTCCATCAGAAGCAACAGGGTCTGACTAGTTAAAAAGGAACAGGAATTCCACTTAAGATGCTTTTAAGTGACACATACGACATGTAAGAGATTAGAGTAAGAGTTAGTTCATCTGCACAATGACCATACAAAAAGTCATTGTGGTATTTTCTTTTAGTCATTCTCCCCTTAGTTAATAGATTTCATGTCACGTACAAAGCACTGCATAGTCCTAATGTCACATGGGAAGCACAGATTCCCCATAATTTCTGTACATTGGTGGATAAAATTCATTGAATTACATCTCATTCTATGAAATGGAAAGTAGAGGTTTTTACAAAGATATCAATTAAATCAGTACTGTAATTTACATGGAAAATGTCTTAGAGGTGTCATCCTTGAACACCTCCCCCTTGTTACAAGACACATTACTGAGAAATCTCTAACATACTGTGACTTGTCCTAAACATTCTTTCAGGCAATTTTCATGGAAGAATTCTTCAGGTATGTAGTTCTTTTGCCCACCTCAGTTTCCGTTTTCTTATCCATTCTCTGCTTTCCAATGTAACTTTTGCAGAGGCTACATTTTACTAGTTCTGGGATCTGAAAGTCTTTCTGTAATATTTATACATTTGGAATATTTACAAGTGCTCCCTCAGAGATCTACAGACAGATTCTCAGACCATTTGTCCCTTGACTAGTTGTTAAGACTATCTAAATCGCAGTATGTTCTTATTTTAGGTCTCCAGCCAAGTCTATGTCATAAGGTTATAAAGAATCACTGAATGAGCTAAAATTCAATATCCCAGTTCTTCATTTCATAGGATCTGCAAGCAGGTAAGTTTTGAAGACTCTTTCACTGTGTTCCTATCAAGAAGGCATTTAAATTCCATAAGGAGACAATCAAATTCTTTGTGAAAACAGAGATCTATTAGTTCAAAATTAAGCACTTCTGGCAAAGACTGACATTCCCTTCTCCCCTTGATTTCAGACACTATTTTTACTTTCTAAGGCCATTTCTAGCAGCCTTTTCACAACCTGTGGGCATGAATGTGAAATATTCATTGATCAATTTTCAGTCCAAATAGGACAGGTTATCAGAAGCTTGTGCACTTCTACATTATGCCCTAAACATTAAAAGCGTTTCAGGGACTGATCTTTCAAACTCTTAATTGTGCAATCAAGTTTAATGGAGTTGCTCACGTGCTTGAAATTAAGCATTTACTTCAGTATCATGCTGAACTAGACCCTAACTCTTCTTTATTACCAACAATTACTGAAGCCCCATTTTTTCTTTTAATTTTACCTAGCCTGTCAGACAAACATACCCATAAAATGCAATCTGTTATTGTCATTCATATGTACAATAATCCTCAGCTGACATCACCTAAGCCTGAAGTAGATAATAAATAAAGAAGCTTATATCTGCCAAGGATAAAACAAGACAGTGACACTAATGATTTAATAGAAATTGATTACTTACACAGATTTGCAGGGTCATGCCTTTATATAAATTAATATTTCATGTCAGATTTCACAAATATAGAGAATATTGTCCTCAAACGTTGTACCTTCATCACAGAACTCTTTTGCAGAGGTATTGTGTGTTTCATGATGTCAGAGATTTCTTTGATAGCTCGAGAGGTAACACTAAGGCAGCACTCATTTGCTTTCCTTTTCTTACTCTCTTTATACTTGCTATATTCTAAAAAGACTTAAAATTTCGATTTCTATTGAATTTCTGGGAGTTTATGAGGATGGAGGGCACCTGAATTTTGAAGGAGGCACTCAGTGTCTTTCAGACCATCTCTAATCACTTGTCATACAAAATCACATATCTGAAAAATCAATGGGGCTTTAAATTTATCCTTGCATTTTCAAAAACTTGGGGATGACATTTAAGGATAGCTCTTGTCAGATGCAAGCCAGTCTACCTTTATACCCTCCCACTTTGTACTTCATCTCTCCAGGCTTTTCTCAAAGTTAATAGGCTGATACCTTCCAAAACATATACATTCATACCTGCCAAAATACATGGAACCACACTGCTGCCTCTTTTCACACTCCATCTGCTGCATTTGTTATTTCTGACCACACTTCCTGCCATGCCACCTCCCACTTGGGCCTATTTGCCTGTAAATTGGAAAATGTTTATAACTGGGCTCACCTCAGAAATTAGGAGTGATCCTTGCCTGCTTTCCTGTTCTACCTCTGCCT
This sequence comes from Fulmarus glacialis, assembly GCF_000690835.1. NCBI lineage: Eukaryota > Metazoa > Chordata > Aves > Procellariiformes > Procellariidae > Fulmarus > Fulmarus glacialis. Next base: position 17,988 of record NW_009194526.1, on the reverse strand, counting down.
GTGATTCTGCCATTAGATGAGAGGTACATTGTCATAAGCATACTTTCTTCTGTGGTATAATGTACGATCTTAATCATGTTGTTACACTAGACCTTCTGCAGAGTTAAGTGATGGTTCATTAATAAACACACAGAGTCAAAAATGGGAGACCAGCCAGATCCCCAGGCAGCTGAGGATAGCAGTCATGCCTAGCTCATTGCTCCTCTCTACTGAAGTATTCGCAGATCTGCAAGCAAAGAATCTATTTCCCGATTCCATCATGTATCGTTCAAACTGATCCAAATTTTGTGATGAGGGTAATCTTTCCACTATTTTTAATATTACTGTATTAAAGTGATACCAGTAAAACCACACAACATTCAGTGTAGTGTCTTCAAATAGTTACCATGGCAATACTCATTAGATGTTCTATTAGATGTTCTATGCCAAAACAAATTGCTTCAGGTTACTTTGAAAATGTGAAAAAAGCTTGAAATTGTTCAGTTTTGTCCTAATTCTGTCAAGTATGACACAAAATAGGCAAGCTTTGATTTTTTTTTTTTCAATCAACTTTTTACAGCAGCATTTTCCCAAAATAAGATGCTTTGTTTATGCCTCACATTAAAAAGAGGTGGAGGGGAACGAGGATATATCATTAGGGACACAGAAGAAGAAGTCAAAATAGCATTAAAAAGAGGGAAGAAGAAAGAACACAGCAGTAGGTGAGAAAAAAGAAATATTTTATTTCACATTGACATAAGGAAAATAGAAAATCCTCTATAAAGGCAAGATATCCTTTGACTTATGTGTATGAAAGAGGAATTCAAACGGGAACAGGCTCAAAGAAGCACCATGACAATGATTATGAGAATGGAGAATTTTTGAGAACACTTAATATATTTTATGAAACAGGTTAAATTACTTTCACTTGCTTAGCCTAGCAAAGCAACTGTTGAAAAGGGATATGATAAACCTTTATAAATACATTAAGAGGGGTATTTGAGAGGGAGGAGAATTATCTGAATTAAAGGATAATAAATAGTACAGACACAAAATCAACTGTCTATAAATTGGCCGGGAACATGTTTGCACCGAAAACTAAAGGATTTCTTGTCATGTGTAGGGCTGATTACCCTATGATCCTATGATCTTTTCCAACAGGAAAATTAAGATGTTTAAAGCTGAGTGCAGAAGGGCAGAGATCCCCCACCTCATTAGCAGCTGCACTGAACCTGTGTTTTCCTCT
>NW_009194526.1:0-16732 GCF_000690835.1 Fulmarus glacialis | reverse complement strand
ACTGGTGCAGCAGCCGTGCAGCCTCACAAGCACTCTTCCTCCTTTGCCTCATTTTGGTCAGAGGTGAGTCTGTTTCTGTACGATGGAGATTTGTGAGGTTTTGAAGGATGTTGTCTGACAGGTAGGAGGTCTGACAGGCTCTAGCAGGGAGTAAAACTGGCTTTGGGAAAGGCTCGTTTAAGGAAATCTATGGAGGCCCTGCTAAGCTGTATGTATTTTTCTAATAATGGGTTTATAGGGAAAACTCAAGACTTTCCAGCTGTGCCTGACCAAGCACGGCCAGGAGCTCTTCCTTCGCTGGTCAACAAAAGAGCTCAGGACACATCCTCTGCTGTAAACAGAAGGCATTCTTCCCTATAGGAACACCTACAGCTATGCCCATGCGTTGCCTGGAGAGGGATAGCTGGCATGGGCCAAAGCCAGGACAGGGAAAGTAAGAACAGTTAGAGAGTACAGGTGACCAAGCACGTGCCCTTGAGCTGCATAGCTGCCACGTACAGGTTTAGCTGGAGGGGACAGGATTTTCCCGGTGCCTTGTGACCCGTTACAGCTCTACAGCAATCCTGTCCTGTTTGTCCCTGTAACGGAAAGCAGAGCACAATTCTAATGATAATGCACTCAGGTGAATAAAATCCAGCTGACACCACTTAGTTATATTGTTTCTGAAGCGCTAGCAAGACTAAAAAACTAGTTAAAATTATTTGTAACACTAGCAGGCATGTTTATGAACGCAGAAGGGGAACAGATTTGCTGAGTACGGAGGTGCGGTCGTATTTTAGAGCACAGCTTCTCATGTGGCATCCATATCTCCTAAATTTAGCACCGACAATATTGTCCATCATCAGCTCAGCAAGTACTGTATGAGTGAGATCAGCACAGGCAATTTTTCTACAAGAGACAATCTTTAATGCAGTGTTGGGTGAATAATACTTTTTTTAAGCTACTCTCAGAACAGGACAATGTTTCTTATTTACAAATAACACCGCTGGTCACTGCTTTAATCTACACCTTTCATTCATTATGGGTAGGCCACAGCATACGGCCATAGATCTCTCAGTCTGGGGATCCATTAACCTGTGGTGAGTTGAGAGGTGATTTATCTACGGGATAGAGGAGTCTCCTGGGCTCCCTGAGGGTCACAGTGCTACCACTGCCTTCCTCACAGTTATTCACCCACAGTTATTCCCCCACAGTTGCCCACAGCCAAGCCTGCACCTCTCCAGCCAGCAATGTAATCTCCAGCCACGAGGCTGTAACGCTTGATTACGCTCCGGCTGAAAATTGGTTGTGTGTTTGAGGCAGATAAATAAATCCCAGGCTCCAATCTCAGCAGCAGAGACCTGCCTATATAGGACACACATGCAGAAGCTCACACCTCAGGTATTTTGCACCATAAGGTGCCAGACTACTGTTCCCTGGACTGTCGCTATTGTTGAGGTGCAGGACAAATGTCCCCTGGTGTCGCACGTCCTCCATGTCTTCAGGCTGCCATGGCCCCACTGCAGCAGCACAGCTCCAGAGCAGCCATTTCTGCCAGCACAGCCCTTGGGGTTTCCTGAAGATTGGTAGGTCCCAAACCATTTCTCTCTTTTTTTGTTTAATCCATGAATGCCAAGCAGCCACCTTCTCAGCCCCCCTAAAATTCTTACCACAATTCTTGATGGAGAAGAAAATTCTGTGCATGGGTTGGTCTAGATATAGATAACCAAGAAGGATGGATAGAATTTTCTTGCCCAAAAGGGCAGAGATTATTAATTTTTTGGCAATTTATGGCTATGTCAGTTAACCTTCCTGTCGTCTGCAACTGGAGCTGAAAGTACTGCCTTCCCAATCTCAAAGCCCTGGGTTACAGCCATTCATGCCAGAAGCTTCTTTTATTTGAGACAGGGACTAAACCTCGCTGCACAATGCAGCAGTCAGTTGTTTGGCTGAGCGTCAGAAGCAGCTGTTTATATAACAGCTTAATTTGCAGCCACCTCCTGATTTTACTTTAGTTCTCCTGCAGCGCCTGAACTGTAATGAAAATAATAGTGGATAGCTGCCATGGAAAGGTTTGCAACACACGAGAACAGATTTAATCAATGGAAGGAAGGGTATATTTTTCATTTTCCATTAAGATAAATATGCCTTCAGCTCTGATTGTATGCAACAGTTTACCTGCAGCTCATAAACACTACCTCCAGCCTGAAAATTAAAGATTGCCCTGCCTCGTTACGGATCTGATTTTTCCTGAAGCATAAGACCAGAGTTCATGTTGACTCTCCCGTGAGCTCTGACTGTTCAGCACTGCCTGAAAATCAGATCCTTCAGTTACGTCAAATCAGGGCGTACAATTTAAGTAAACTCCAGTAAGGTAATTGGGTGGCTGTGCACTGCTGCTCTCTTGTGGTCTAAAATTGTGTGTCCTAGGAGAGGACTGTGAAAGCCACCAGTCAGGTTCACGTGGAGGAGGGTCTTCGCAAGGGGCAGATGGGTGGTGGACCTCTTTGGCAAAGGTTGCTGTATATGGGGCATCATTAGGCTGCCAAACAACCATCAAAAGTCCTTTTTTCTGGGGACAGGAGGCAGGAGGAGCACAGAGTGGGGTGCAGGAGGGGAGGGCCGTGCTGGGAGGGCAGGCCCTCTCCCAAAACAGCAGGCAGAGAGCAGAGCCCTGCGGTCGGGAGGAGCAGGAGCAGGAAGGGGGTGGCCAACCCATCACCCCAAAGGAGCAGCAGCAGCAGATAACAGATCTTCTTAGGAGGTTTTCCCACAGCCAACTCTGCAAAACTGACCCTAGCACTGCTCTGCCCTGGGCCCTGGGTTGGGCAGAAACTAAAGCACAGCCTGATTCATAACTTCCCTTGTGCATATATTTGTGTAACTGCTGCAATGAATTCAATATCCAGTGTTTTGCAGGAAACAAATGTGATTGCTGTGTATAAATTAATAAACGCAATTGACTACTGAATTGCTTTGAGCCGTGGAGGGTGCAGTTAGTGGTACAGCCTGGAAGGAGGTAGACAGCAGGAGAGTGAATTATCATTTTGTACCTTATGTTCTCAGAAAGATAAGTGAGATAAGGGAGGAGAAACAGGGCATGTGAAGCTCCTGAGTGGAGTTATAATAGGAACTAAACAGCTTAGATAAATCTGTAGCAAAGAGGTAACGCTGTAATGGACTGTTATATTTTAGGTTGTGTTCTGCCTTTAAATGGGACCATTTATTTAAGGAAGGACTACAAGATATCCAGACCAAATACAAATGAGAGGAAAAACAGGGAATTTGTTACTAAGAGGAATAAGGTATATCCAAGTGGACTTTCCTTCTGCACATTCAGCCAGCTACAGACTCCAGATAACCACAGAAGGGCTGCAGAACAAGAATTTGCAAAATGAAAAAGACAGTCACCACAATCCCAGAGGAGAAAATCTCTATTTGTGAAATGGGCTTCAGCTTCAAATTTACATTTAATGAGTTTGTAAGCACCTGAGACTATTGGGCAGGAGACTGCAGGACAATGCAAAATATGGACATTTGGAAGAAAGGAGAGGCAGGCAATTAAAATTCCTCAAATGGCAAAACAAGACTGGGAAACTCATCAGTCTTTGGATTGCAGATTTTCTTTTTAAAGGGATTTCTTTTCAAATTGTACTGTGTGCTACTATAAGTTCGTGAATCCTCATCTATTCACCTTCCAGTTTGTCTATTTCCTAAGTCACGGCTAACTCAGGAGAGAAAACAGAATACACTGACTACCTGGACACACAGCAGCTTGTGCCCATTACATCTCAGGAACAAGAGATTAGAGCAAAAGAGAGTCTGGAAATCTAGGTTTCCATCTTGCTTTGGACTACTCACGGAGGAGCCAGCATTACTCCCTGAAGCTTGTTGCTACCAGCCTCCAACCACCAACTCCAAATGCAGAGGGGAAGCAGGAAGGGAACTGTGGCTCTATGCGTCTCTAACTTACCACACCACCCACAGGTTCTCTGCAGGTGCCCACGAGTCTTGCCTTGCTCGGTCAGTGCCTGAGGTTACAACATAAACACAAGACATATGTTAAATCATCCAGGTCTTGTAAGTACCTTGAGTTGGAATCAGAATCTTAAATAAGAAGATAGAAAGCTAGCAAAGATGATGTATCATCTACTGCATTAAAAACCACATAAACTTACACCTAGATTCATCCTAGCTAAATGTCAGTCCATAGGCTGGGGAGAGTGAGGTATCTCTGAGAACCATCAGCCACCTGAGTGCTGACACGTCGGTGTCTGCCTGGATCCCTGTGGGACCTGGGCCATCACAGGTCAGAACTAGTTTCTGCAGACACTTACATTCAATGAACGCTGAGCACTGCTAAATGTAAAGACTTGGTCCCAAGGTGACAGACACTTTCTCATCTTCTTTCTTCACTGAAAAAATTAGTTTAAAAGCAGAAGACCAAAAGATTCATTAGTAACTGCAAGAGCTGAGGATTTTTGAGCATAGAATAGCAGAACTATCTCAGTGAGGTCTCAGTGGCTGGCTGTGTGCTTCAGACCATGTTCCTGACGGTGACTTTGGGACTGCGGGAGCAAAAGCAGGAATTCTCAAAAGAAGGAGAAAGGCAGTATTTGCCATGGAAAGTAATAAAATCATTTTGATGAGTGGAACAGCAAGGTAACCCTGTCAAACCCATGCATCGATCGTGTTAACACACGCATCATAAGGCAGACTGCTCAAAAGATGCTACTGTTTAAAAAAACCAGAATGGCGACATACGTAAGTAAAGTGGTTTTATTCCATTTTATATGCATAAAAATGTAAAAATATTTTAAAGGTGAGCCTGAAAGAAGAAACTCCTGGATTTCAACAACAGCCCCATCCTTGAACAGATGCATTAAAATAATAAAACGCCTTCACTGCATGAAAAGTACACAAAAGCTCTCGATTATTGTACAGTAATATATTGGGCTCCCTCCTCTCTCCAAAAAGCAACTGTCAGCAGAAAAGAAAACCCAAAGAGAAACCCAACAACTTCTTCACAAAACTAGATTACTCACACTTCACGGATTTGCCAAAAGGAGCCTGGGCATTTTCAATTAGTAAAGATGATAAGTTTCATTGTAGACAAGAAAGAACACATCTAATTATTGAATTGGTTACACAGATGAGCATGGTTTGCAGAAAACGCTAATTTGACTAATGCCTTGTTGCATATCAATATCTTTACCATATGGTGAGGGTTGAAGATGAATTGTTGTTCCTGTTTTGTTAACAAAAGAGACATGGTTGAACTATGACATCAAATTATGATGAGACTTAAGTAGCACAGTGAAAATAGTACATAATGTAAAGTCATCTGTCTGTGTTGTCTGCAATGATAATTTCCTTAATCTCAAAAGAACATAGCTGGTATCACACTTAGAGCGGAAAGAACAATTATGCCCAGAGGTACAAACTTATGCTAAAATGATTTAACCAAACATCTTTAAAGATTATTCTGAAATTGCAAAGAATTCTATAAAAGCAGATGCCAGCATATTTGCCATGATGATACCCACACAGATATAGCACATCACTTAAGCTTAATCTTAGATATATACTTTGATGTTTCATAACTGCCTCTGTACTCAAAAATCAAGCTTATTTTAACACAAATCCTGACTTGCTGAATTTTATACCCATATGTTTAAATAAAAGAGACTGACAAACGCCAAAAAATGTTAAAAATGTTTTTATGAAACTACAGGGATATAATGAGAGTAATCAGAGACGTTAACTTTAGATTCAGGAGACTGCTTCATTCCATCAATTCCAGAAAGAATCTTATGAGACTAAATAAATAATAAAGGGGGGGAAGGAGGGGGAGGGAGGGGGCATTTGCCCAATAATTCCCCATTACAAACACAGATAAATACAGAATAGTCAGACTTAGAAGACTCAATTTTTAAAGTATGCGGAAAAAAAGACCTTTAAAAAGATTGGGGTGAGGGAGGTAAAGTCAGCCATGGAAAAGCTAAGGAATGCCAGAATTAAAATTATTTTGGCAACAATACTTTCTCCCCTTTATGTCTGCATACTGTGACACATTTTTTAATTACATAATCACCAACTGCATTGCTCTAGGATCTCTGCCTCTCCCATTGCACAGGCAGTACAATTTCCAAGGAAAGGATCATGGGAAAGAGAATGTAATTCTTCTATATTGAAGATGTACTCATCTGCTCTCTATGAATGACATGGAAAAACAAACAGACCATCTTTACCTCTCTTTTCATCTGTCCTTAACTGGGAAATAGCTGGTAATTTAATTGAGCACTTTTAATGGAGGACAAATATGATAGATTCAAGCTACAAAATTTAGTTTGGTTTTACCTCTGTTATGTACAGAGTGGATCAAAATATCACGAGGTTCCACCATGACATGAGGTCTCTCAACAGAGATCAGAGAGCCTGATAGCTCTGTGACATGAGTAGAGTTCACAATATCACTTACCTTGCTTATTTTGGGAGGGAAGAAGTGAAGTCCTAGAAAAAGGACTTCTGCACAAAAGGGAAGATGCCATTGCTGCTAGTGTAAGCACTGAGAAACAGTGGATACATAGGGAACCTTATGAGATGGATCTGTGTCACCACCAATGCCTTTTCTGCAGACATTTGAATACAGAGATTTACAGGCTCCATTTTCATTTATAAAAATACAGAATATTTCTGTTTTTACAGCAAACATGATGAAAAAATTGTGTAGGAAGGGGGTTTTTTTATATCTTGTTCTGCTCTATAACTAAGAACAGTTTTTCTGACAGGCCGTTCACTGATAGGTATGACATGTTATATTTTTATATGGTGGCTGCCTTATATAATATCACCAAACACTTCAAGGGAAGGCTTTTCATTTCAGAGATTTGTCCATTTTGAACCAACATGTGAACGACAGAGAAAGAAAAAAAAGGACCATCCACCCCACATCTTTGCTATTTAAACTGTTTTTAGGAACTCTTTTTAACTGCTAAAAATATGCTGAATGAAGATGGACAAAATAGTAGGCCAGGTGAACTTTACCTTTGTATTTCATAGAACAGGTATTTTGCTGGAAATCACTCATTACACTCTCACTGGCCAAAATACGTCCAAAAACAGTTTCTCAAAAATTATTGTTAACTGCTGTGTTAGAGCAATCGCATGGAATTGTCTAAAGTGAAAGTGTCATCTATTATGGGTAAAACTCATCACAAGCTTTAGAACACACTTGATGTATCCCAAAAATTATTTCCTTTCTACAGCTAGGACGCAGGCTGAATTCTGATTGAGCACCATATACCTGCCAAGCAGGGGGCTTTGTTCAATATCTAAGCTTCTTTTAATTATTCATGTCTTTTAAATCAGCAGAGACTTTAACGAGAAGTATTACATGAAAACTACGCAGGCTGAATAATAACTTCTGCACAAGCTGAAGACTTGGTTGGGCAAAGAAGACCTATTACAGCTGCCTCCTGAGGGGAAGAATAGCCCAACAGCTTACATTTTCAATGAGCTGTCCTGTCTTCTTTTTAACCAAGATGGAACATTTTGCTCCAAAACCAATCAATAAAAGACAGCCTCACAGAGGTACTATGTCTGCCCTCTATCTAACATTTCACAGAACATGAAGCCTTTCAGTGAGAATCTTTTATGTATGTTCATGTGACAGAAATACAGGAGAAGAAAACCATATGGGAATTAGTTCTTCTCGTCTGTAAAGTAATCTCTTCCTGTGGTGATTCCCTGTAACATGAACGAGTTTGAGATAAGAGTGGAGGGAACAGGCTAGAAATGGATTCGCATCAGTGCATTACAATAGTTGAGTTTTAGCCTTCGTCTCCCTCGTTTTTAGCCGAGGCATTTTTGTGTACGTATCCCAGTTAGAAAGACTATACAAACCCTGCCATGGGAGGTGGAATCACAGCAAAATAAAGTCATATTTCTGCAAGGGGAATAAATCCTGTAACAGACACTGACTCAGCTGGTTCTTGATATTTTCAATTTAATGTTGTACCTTTCACGTCTATTTGACGAAGGTGAATTGTTAGAAGACAAGTAGATATATTAGAAAATGAAGAGCTAAAACCAGAACCAATTCACCCCTGACAACCTTTGAAGGCTTTAAACATGATGTCTATAGGAAAAGTTTGTTTTGGTATCATCTATCATGTACTCTTAACCACTGTAATATCTTCCCTGTGTATCATGTTCTATTAATTATTTACTCTTGGACATATAAATCCTTCTTACCACTGCAGTAATAGTATTTCTGACATGATCTGAATTGAATTATACAGTTTATAAAACCCTAGCTGATGTTTTAAAACATCTGTTGCACGTCTGGGAAAGTAACATACTTCAACACACTCAGTTTAGTAGAATGGATGTATGCAGAAACAATAAATCTGTCAGTGAAGGTGATAGATCCAATTCTCTCAATGGGTACATACAAACTCTATTTGCTTTATGGACACTCTCCAAACAAAGAAATGCTGACATCATTATAACTGTATCTCATAACAGTACACGGATATATTGCTTTACCAAAGTGGGCATTTCACTGCACAAACAACGACATAGACGACAGTAAGGATGCTACGTTAAAAACTTTAATTTTGAAAGTTCACTTCTATTAATAAATGTCTGGTCTAATTCATTTTAAATCACATATAATATTTTTTAAAAGTTAAATACCTTCTTTACCACCACTACTGTCGTAAATTTAGTTACAAGCTCAGAATTCAACAAAGAAACTCAAGCATTTCCACATGAAACACAATTCTCAAGCAGTAAAGATCAGAAATAAATAAACAAAATTTTTTGATAGCTATGGGTTCCTCTGATAGCCATTTTTGATGCTTAAGAAGGAGAAAATCAGAGATAGATATAATATGGCTTTGGAATCATATATTCATCAGTGACTACAAACTCCTGGAACCACTGACAGCAATCATCAGTTGTTGTTACAGATGCCCTGATAGCATTCATAAGGACCACTACTATCCATTCTGCAATGAATAGAAGAGAGTGAGAATGATACAATCAAAACATTATTTGCAAACTTCTACGTAAACTCCAGAGGCTGCATTCTTGCTCTCAAACAAACATTAGCACACATGAGTTCAGTCTGGGCAAATGTTTTCAGAAATAATGTGATGGATTTTTCCCTAGAAAATGCTTACAAAAGCTAACAAAACTTATTTGCGCACACAAAGAATACTCACTCTTATTTATTTATTACTTGCTCTTAGTAATCAGGTTATTCACCAGCCATTTGCTCCTTAAAAAGTTTCAGGTGTTCAAATGAGAAGGAGAAACAATACTACATGACTTCAGTGCCCAGTCCCAACATGAATAGTAACAGGGCGGCTACCAACGGGAACATTTGGGGAGTGATCCATAGGAGGAATGGCTTTTATCCAACGTATCCAGACCACCAGCAAAAATCATGGCCAACTTCATCCTCAGTTGGGGGGGCAGAGGGGTAGGTGGGCTGTACATCCACATAACCATGGTCACATGGAGTGATGCAGGAGAAAGTGCTATGCCACCTAATGCTAAGGCCCCTCCAGCTTCTCCCACCTTACATCTGTTCCTCATACCAGATTTGTCTACAAGCCAGTGGAAAATTTTCACAGACGTAGAGGAGTCTTGAGGTGATTATCTTCCATTGGATGCCAACGACAGCTTGAGGTCTTACACTTTTTTGTACCTTTCAAGATGTTATTAAAAATACTTTTGACTGAAGTATTATATCTATGCAAGAAGAGTAAAGTTAATTCTGCTTTTTTGCTGTTAACAATTCATGTCCTGAATTCCATCCCTTACATGTTACATTAATAGTCCTTTTGCCATTTAATGCCCTTGACTAGCTCTTCAGAATTAAGGAACTTATTCCCCTAAGCATGATAATGATTTTGGGCACATAAAAGAATAAATTTAGGAATAAAGTTTACATTTGATTTAGTATTTCCAAGCTCCTGGACATTTAAACCTCATTGTGAGAGTATTTCTATGGCCAAATCAGCTTCTTATTTGTACAATTCATCCATCTTTTTGGCTTACAAGTGAAGAGCTGTAGGTTACATAGGATTTGCAAAATATAATTTAATTATGCAAAATTTAATCAAGAAATTATGTTTTCTTATAGCTTGAGGTAATTCCTAAAAATCTCATTAAAATCTCTTTAATTAGTGCTGGCAAAATTGCTCAAGCATCAAAGGAGATCATATTCTCCACCTCTAGTAGAAATGATAAAATCCTTTTGCAATTTATACGCACTATCACTTCTGGGGAAAATGTGGCCGTCTGGCATTTTCTAAAGAAAATGTTCAAAAATGTTCAAAGAAAACGTGTGCATTGAGTTGTACTGGTATTGTACTGTACATGGCAAGAATAAAGAAATTATTCCAGCAAAAATAGTTTTGAGATGTCAAATGCCATGCCGGTCAGCAATGTTATCTGGAGTGTACACTGATTTATAATCAATTGGGTGAGGCAAAGTGCTCCATTCTGTCTGATGGTGTATTCTTGTTTATTCATTACAGAATAATATTTGAAAGTTGTATCTGATCACTGCCAGAAATGGAGGGAATGACTGGTCCTGGTGACAGTCAAAAAACCATGAGGGGAGAAACTGGGTAGACACAAAAGCTTTTTGTCTCTCTGAGGCAGCAAAACCTGCACAGGTACACCCGTTCTTGCAAACAGAGGCATGTCCTAGTGACACGCACACAGAAAAGGTCTTGAACCTTTTGCAGCGCAGTAGTCGTGTCCACACAGCCTTTCATCAGATGTGCCACAGAATAAACAGGTTACTCACGTTTTGCATCTCACTCCACAACCCTCTGCCAGCTGTATGCTCCATGCCCACCACAGCATGCTCCATAGAAAGGGTTGGAGCTGCCACAGCCTCCAGCCACTTCTCTGAATGCCCTTCCAAATCATGGTACAGCCTTCTGCTTTCATGGCTGACAGTGCATCAGATGAAGCCCAGCACCTGGGCCAGCATCTCAGGAACATCCTCTCTCTCTGCCAGGAGAATAGTGTAATTGTGCAGTGGCACGTGCAGGGCTGGCAGGGATGCCCAGTGGGAAGACAAGAGGGAATGGGCAGAGAGGGAAATAAGGGAAGGAGAAGAAGGAATGGATTTAGGGTATAACACAGTCAAAACAGAAATGGGGCCACAGAGAGTCAAACACCATGTCCCTGGGGTTTGAAGATGGGGGTGAGGGGCCACAGAGATTCCCCAGAATTGAGGAAGAGAATTGTATGAAGACAGGGACTCTCTAAAGGAGGGAGACAAGGGGGGGGAGCATTTGGAAAGGCATAGGAGAAATGCATGCTGAAGCTGCCCTTGGTAACTTCAGTGAGCTCAGCCAACAGAAGCTATGAACTGTGCAGCTCACTGGTATTTAATAAAATAACTCTTAGGCCAAAATCACTAACAACTTACAAGAGTCAGTGAGAAGGATCCAAAGTTTTGAAGTTAATCTCAGTACACCGCTCCTGGTCTGAGCTGCTCCACTCCTTTCCATGCAGCATGGCAGAAAAATACCAGCCATCGCTCAGCCTCAGTGCACTGGTATTAATGCCAGACCCCTTCTGCTGCTTGTCCTTCTTCTGCCTAATGGAAACTCCTGTGAAAAGTGAGTATAGGCACTGTGTACCAACAGATCTCTGGCTCCCAGAGCAGAAGAGCTACCTTCTTCAGTGGGAGCACTTCAGTACTGCCAGTCATGGAAAAAGACATGGATGCGCTCATGCGCTCATAGCCAGAAATCAGGAATGCAGCAAAGATAAATAGACACAGACATAAACATGCAAACACACATCCACACCTGAAGTAAACCCCCGGCAAAGAGTTCTCCTAATCCCACGACAAATTATCTGACGCACATTGCCTTCTGCCTTCCATCAGCCTAGAAGTAAAGGTGTAGGTAAACATTTGGGAGCACAGACCTAAAAAGAAAATAAGAGATCAAGGTCTGGTTGATTACGGCTCCCCTATAGCTCCTTCAGTAATCCAAAAACGAGAGTTCCCTCCTGCCTTTGAATTTACTTTCCCTGCTGTGAGAGAAAACCTACCCCTTCCTGAGTAACAAAATGTTTTCTAGCAGCTTCATTTTCTTTCCCTTCTATGCTTTGTTAAGAACCTGAGCATCAGTTCTGCCTCCTTTAGCTCAGCAGACTCAGTCTTGTTTTGTGAGTACCACAATCAGCTATTGGTACATTTCTCACGTCAACTGCATCTTTCAGACTAATCTTTGAAAGATCTCTGATGCATAGAAGAAGTTGGGGAGTTGAAATAGAGGATTGAGGGTCATTTGTATAATTGAAATCTGATGCTTTCACAGTTAGCAGACATTCAAACCACAAGACATTCACAATAAATAATGTTGTTTCTTATTAGGCATGAGCGCAGGTGTTCTGAGGGGATCTGACAGTGACTCCCTGCTTAGTCGCATACTGGTGTTCTTACTGACTGGCTGCTGCTATGTTTTTTACTATTATAATTAATGCTAATAATGGTAATAATAATATTATCTAGAGCTAAGTAGCGCTCTCAATTAGTAGATCTCAAAATACTTTCCAGGAACCATTACCTCCTCAGTTTGCCATCGGAACAAATGGAATTAACCGAAGAGCCATTTACTTTTAAATGTGCATCACTGTGTGACGCCATAGGGCTGACAATGGCCTTTATCCATGTATGTGACCATAATTACTTATGGATGTTGTCTGAAGTGCTGCCATAAACTAAGAATTTCAAAATCTCAAATACTGTTAAATAACCTGCCTGGCAGAAGAATTAGGAGGGAGATCAGCATATGAATTCTTTAGAGACATAATTTAGTCAGTGAAATGTTTCAGTCAGTTTTTCATGTTTTTTTTTTCTCCCAACTTGCAAATGGAAACTTTTGATGATTATCAAACTACTTTCTTATCACATGTTTCTGTTTAAAGGGTTCAGCATATAATTATCTAATGTCTGGTGCAAAGCCAATGGCAGCTGGGTTTGGGCATCTGTACACCAGTCCTGACAGCCATGCTCTCATCAACCACAGCATCAATGACAGACACTTCCACAGGGGCCAGCCCAGCCCAGCTCAGAAGATATGTAACATCCCTCTAATATGCTCTGCCAAGGAAAGTAATTAGGTGAAGTATAAGGCCACTTGAATGCAGGTATGTGGCTTTGAAGCTAGTGGGAACTTTTTTTTTTAATGTGAGTTAGGATGTCAAGCTACTGAAACAGTTTTGAAAGTCTTACCTCCTGTTCCTTTTATTATGAATATAAGCAGGGGATAAAAGGCCACAAGAATGAGTTAGAAGACTGTTATTTATATATATGCACTGTAAAATTATCTGCTGGAAGCATGTTGCCAAGCAGAATAGGAAGTTAAGTACTGTATTTAAATTTGCAGGATTATTCCTAGTATCTTCATTTCTCTTTTACAGTCAAGTAAAAATTTGTCTTTATTATATTATGGTCATGTATCATAAGCAGTAATTACATTTTTAATTAACGATTGCAAAGTTAATTATACATTACAGGATTCAGAACAGACGAGTATAGCTGAAGAACCACGCTGTTATGTGACTCATGTATTTCATGCTATAAAAACACATACTGAACATAGGGGTTATAAAAGTTACCCTGGGAATAATGTTGTAAAAATTAATACACAGGCTGCTAGCTCAGTCACTGAAATGAAAAAAAACTTTTACAGGGAGGGTGTAACAATAAACGCTCCGTTATGCAGGCAAGCTGGACTCAAATGAGGTTGAGCTCTATGGCCACGCACTCAAGGTGTCTTTTGCTTCCAGAAATAAATAATTTTTACACCCTACTCATTACAGCTACTTACAGCATTATCTTTAGCCTTGGCTGTAACAGTGCATTGGAATATCTGATCTGAGCCATGAGTCCGTGAAACAGTACAAGTGCACAGGTGAGTCTTGTGCAGACTTATCACAAGGCCCAACAGTGACCTAACTCCCTGTCTTCATGTCAGCGGCAAACACTACTAAAAATTGCTAACAAAAGTTGTGGGAGAACTGCGTAGGACCAGACATAACATGAAGGCACGTAAGTGCTCCCTTTGCATTTTTCATGGACACACTAAGACTCCCAAGGTACTTCTTTCTGCTTTATTTTTTTTTTAATTGCAAGACTGGGTGTTCCATAATGTGAATGTTTCCCCCAAATCCCTGTGCCAAAATTGCCCCCTCAACACCTCCCTTGATTATGCAGAACTGTTGCATTGAACTGAATGGCAAACAGTAAAAGTATTATTGTAGGAAATAAATGTTGGAGAAGGTAGTAAATACGTAATTTTTTCCTCATGGACATGCTCTGGATCTTGTTAACAGTAGACTTGCATACTGCATATTATGTTTTGGGTTTTTTTAGACTGAAACAGCCCATTACTAGTAGTTCGTTCATTCGTTTAGCACTGTGGAAACCATAACTCTGCTTGTATGAATCACCCCCTTATGTATGCTAAATATTGACAGCAGCTGCATTTAGCAAATTTCATTGCTTCCTCACCACTCCTGAAGTATAGCAAAGTACTGTGCGCTAGGCCTACAAATGTTTACAGGCTTTTTTTTCTTTTGTCAGCCAAGGGCAGTTAATCCCTGGAGGAGAGGAGGTGCAGTGTGGTTTTAGTTTGCTGTTTTCAGTCCCAAACATGATTTTCTTTAATTCTCCTCCATTCCTTCCCGAAGCAAACAACTGGTTGTCTGCTTCCTATTCCCCAGTGGCTCTGCTTGCTCAGGCTGCTTGCCTGAATCTCCCTGAGGAATCCTCTTTCTTCCAAACAGTCAGACTTCAAAAGAGAAGTATCAAGGGGGCAATGCCTGTCACTCTGTGGAAGCAAAGACTACTTTTTCGCTTAGCATCCTCCTCATGCATTGCATACTACAGCTTCCTCTGTAGTTTGAACACAATCTTCATCTCCTCTCTCTGTCCTGTGTTTGCCTCCGGTTGCATGGAGGCAGAAGTTTGACGGGAGCACACCGCTGTAATGATTACTGAGGGACCGTCTGAGGAAGGAAGAGGTTGGAGATGATGTTCCTAGCACAAAGAGGCTGTTGTTGGCAGAGTTGTGAGACGAGGTCCTGAGGGACACGCTTCTGCTAGGAGGAGTGCTTTGGGGAACAGGACGAGACAATTTAAGGTGGGATTTTAAGAAATGGAAAAAATAGAGAAAGATTAAGAGAAGAGGAGAATACAGTAGTGAAACTCACTGTGGGGTGAGGAAGAGATGGTAAGCGTGTTTTCGGTTCCTGAAACACAGGCATTTAGTGCTATTTGAGATACTCTATGGTACTTTAGACATCTTCATGGAACTGGCAGCTAAAATACAGAACATGAGTAAGCTTTCCTGGACTTCCAGGTGAAGATTTCCAAGGACATTTCAAAGAGGAATACATCGCTATGTATATTTGAATTATCCCTGGTATATCTAGCAACACGTAGAAATTAGGGAGAAAGAAAGACTGACTTGAAAGGAAAGCACAAAAAAAGTAATCACAGAAAATGGTAAAAGCAAAGTAGAAAAAAAAAGGAAGACTTGACAGGTCATATAAAAGGGAGAAAAGATGCTGAGGAGTAGAAAACGGAGAAGCAAGGGATCTCTGGGGTAACAGTAAACAAGCAGAAAACTGCAGAGCTGCTTAAAAGTTTAAGCTGCACACTCCACTAGCAAGGTACTGGCAGACATTCAGTACACAAGTCAGGTGAAACTTCAAAAATATCCATGTCCCACAAGCCACCAAGTTCAGCACAGCTATTACTCTGCAATGTCAGACACTTATCAGTGGGTATATTGAATCAGTCTATGGAGGTTCAGATGATACACGATTATGTTTTTAAAGTTATTACTTTCATTATTTTCTAGATTAAAAGCTAAAACTAAGGCCATTCCATAAATGAAAACCACTGGACATTCCTGAGCCCCTATAGCATGACTGCATGTTACAAGTGACCAAATGTCTGGCCTCCTATACTATATACTCGAAAATGTCCCTACAGTGTCAAAAAAGTAAGATAGTGTTGTGTGTCAAATACTTTTTAAAAGGTTGATCTAAATTAATATCTTTACAGGCCACTGCTCTGTTTAGTTCATATTTCTTAACTTTTTTATTTGCCTCTCGGTCTCGAGAGAATCTGAAAAAGGGAAAAGTATTTTTTAAAAAGGGAGTAAAAATACAAAATTAAAAGAAAAGAAGAGAAAGTGAAGTGAAAGTAGGAAATTTAAAAGCAGGGAAGGACAACAGGAAGGAAATCAGTCCATTGCAATGGGTGTTTTTCTTGTTGTGGAGAATGCTTGCTATATGACTGTATGGTTAAACATAAATAAATATTAACTTTATCAACAGAAGCCAAAGGACATAAGACACAAGGTATAAATGTGTTGGGGGGGGGGGGTGGTTTCCCTAATTATGCATGAGGGGATACAAGGCTTTTGTTAGGAATGGCAAAATTTCTAATTTAGAATAAAATGAATTTTCATCTGCTCTTGTAGAGACAACGCTGGATATTCCAGAATGTATTTTTCTGTTGTAATATCCATTTCCACGTTTGTCTGACAGGAGATTTACAGGGATATAGGTGAAAGATTTGGGTTTAATATTGTACAGTTTTCCCTCTGGAATGTTGTTTACATACAGAATTATATATTTTAAAGACGGTTTTGTAAGGCCTAAAATATATGGAAGCCACCGAGGCGAAGGGCTC
>NW_009194525.1:26160-28428 GCF_000690835.1 Fulmarus glacialis | reverse complement strand
GGGAGCCTGGTTTTATCCCTTTCCCCCTTGGAACCTAGTTTAAAGCCCTGCTTTAAAGATCTGCTGACCTTATTCATACTCACTATGACCTATTTTTTAGAATGAAATGCTATTTAGAAGTGCAGGTGTCAATATGTATCCTACTTAACTTATGTTTTTTGGACACATTTAACTGATGTCAGATACTTTCTATGACTTGCAACTTTGTGGGAGCAAAGGGTATACAGAATCTCTTAGAAGTTAATCCCTAATAATGTAAATGTGTTCCTGTGTTTTGCAAAATAATGTGTGTGTGTGGTCTGTACAAAACTAACATTAAAAAAATAAACTGTTTTATACTGTCCCTCAAAGCTGTCATTTAGAAGTTATTCACTGTCAAACAGATTTTGGCTTCTTGAACTCAGAAAAGATGATTCCAAACACTTTTGAAAAGTCCTGTAGTAAATTTTGTGTTATTTATATATCATAACCCTCTCAAACTGATCAGCTGCCAGTTTTCTTTCATCCTTGATTTTTTAGCTTACTAACTGTTACATTGTTCTGAGGTTTTTTGTTTTGTTTTATAACAAGAAATATGCTTTGCCTGGATTTCATTAAAATTACCTTGTGTGTTGTGGACCACATTTGTAACAGGAATGGAAATCAGATAGGATGATTCTTGTTAAGACTGACATAAAAGTTGCTTTATTAATAACTGTAATTTTTAGCAACAAACAACAACAACAACAAAACAATTCTGATTTAAAATCATCTTTCCCCTCAGGAAAATTAAAGGCATTATCCAGTATGAGAAGGATTCAGAACCCTTGATCATGTACCCTGACATACAGAACAACAGCATGGAGACTAGCTTGCAGACATATGAAGACAGGAAAAAATAAAGTTAGAAAAAATGTATTCTACATAAAGTTTCTTTTTATATTGCTAGAAAATATATTGCATTCTTCTATAACACCAGAAAATTAATGTTATATTTAGCTGAATGTACCTGACATGTCAATTTCCTCTGAGAGGGAAATGGCCATTGATGAATTCAGCTCTTTCACTCCAGAACATGCACTGTTCCTAGCCAATCTCTTTCATGAAAGGAGAAGTGTAGAAGGTGCCGATGTCCTCAGAGGATACTTAAAATTGCTGTGGAAATGTTGAACTGGTAGTGGTTTTGATGTCTGACTGTGGAAGACAGGAGAGATATACCACATGTGAACTGATTGCTCCTGTCATGAACGCTTCCATGTTTACTTTTCCTTTACCTTCAATTTCTTTTTAGGATCTCACATAGTGCCTGCAATGCAAAATGGATAATCTTAAAAAGAAAAAGTGACTATGTTTCTATTAACAACAACAACAAGAAAAACCCAACCCAGCCCCCCCGAAACTTTCTATATCTGTTAGCATTACTATTACTATTCAATTTAAAGCCGATTGAAAGACTCTCATTGTGGACTAAGAATTTAAATAAAAGATAAAAAAGTAAAGGTGAGACCCACTTAAACCAGGGTAACATACTATAAGGAAAAAACAGGAAAAGAGAAAGGTCTTCAAAATAAGCATCCATAAAAAAACTAAGCTATTATATGAAATCTAACAAAAGATACAGTTATATTTTTTTTATTCATGGACAACAACAAATAAGAAATCGTAAAAATAACACTATGAAAAATAATCAAAATGCAGTTAAACTACAGGAAGAAACTGGTGCTGCCTTAGGTATTTTCACTGAATGTTTTTGGATGCATGCTTGTTGAGACAAGAAAATATATTTTATTTAAAAAAGAGGAAATCAAATAGGAAAAAAATAGTACAACTTCTGAGAAGATAGGCTAAATAAGAAATGTTAAACTTGGTGAAAATAACATCGTCAACATCAAACTTACTTCATCTATTCATCTATTCGTTGTGACTATACAATGTTTTAACACAAGTACACATTGTCCAGTATAGACAGTAGGTGACAGAAATTACACATGCAACTGGTAGAGCATACAACTCCTCTGAACCAAACATAGACCTCATAAATGGCTGCAGCCACTAGTTGAGAGAAGGACCATGAATATTTGGATAAGAGGAAGAACTATGGGAGTGACAGCACATAGAAAGGAGGAAGATATCTGAGGAAGATATTTGTGAGAAAAGTAAAGTATCTGTAAAGCTTGACAGAGACAGGAACTTTTGGGGATCTTTTGACAGCATGCTGAAACGGCTCAGTTGGTTTCTAACATCAGTTTCTGTCTTGCCAAATGCTAACCTGTGAACAGAAATTAAAGA
>NW_009194525.1:0-26129 GCF_000690835.1 Fulmarus glacialis | reverse complement strand
CTCTTTCCAAACTGTATGGTGGTTACCACATTTCCTGCGATACTGATATATCAGTCAGAATGACAGAAGTTATGATAATAATTTAAAAGGGCTGTGGTCTGTCATGAGTGATTTTATTTTTCTACATCTATTATTGTCTTCAAACGTTCTTACTTATCAAATACTTACTGAAATTCTCCCTTAAGTTCACAACTAAATGGCTAGCTGACAGAATTTAACTTTTCTCTTTCTTGCCACCTCATTCCAAGTGAAACATTCACATTTTATTTTTTTTATTTTTCGCCATAAACCATGCCTGTCCAGCCTTCTATTGTTGCTCTCAGAACTTCATTTAGTCTGTTCATGTTTTACTTCTCAGCAATAATCATAGGCACATGGGTGCTGAGTTTTATCATTTATGGTCATTTAAAAAGACTGCTCTCCCATTTCAGTGTGCAGATTATGTAAAAATGCAAATCACAGAACAGCTGGTCTCATCTCCAGCCTCTCTCTTTTACCCCTGTTTGCTATATTGCTTTGCAGATGCTCCGTGTTGTTAACTACAAGTTATTTTTGCTCCTTTACGGGTTGTGTTTTCATGGAATACTGGCAAGACAATTAAAAAATGAATAAATGAAAGTAACAATACTGCTGTTTAATTACATATCTAATTAAATGAGAAATTGATGTCCAGTTTTGAAATTGACTTTGCAAGCCTTAAAAAAAAAAAAAAAAAGCAAACAAAATAATAAAACTCTCTGACCCTGACAAATTCTGTTTGGTTTTCCTGGCTTACACAAAGTATAAGGAGTATTATATATTTGGAAACAGAAGTTCATACCCGGAGACAGAAATTCACAACAGCCTCATCAATGCTTAATGTAGGTTCTTCGCTTCCTTTTCTTCTTTTGCTCAGCAATATCCTAAGGAATCAGCCTTACCTTACACTGCTGAAAACAATGACATTCTGAATAAGATTGGATAACAATGGTCACTTAGAATAAGCCCTTTTGTTTCCGTTTTGCTGGAAAAACCCACAGCAGGGTGGTTGGAATAGATGATCTTTAAAGGTCCCTTCCAGCCCAAACCACTCTATGATTTAGTGGAGACACCAAAGGCAGGGAAAGGGAGGGATCAAGATAACTCAGGGAGGAAGAAGCATGGGAAAATAGATGGATTAGGTAATAAAAGGAACTGGGTACGAGTAAACAGGTTGCTGGTTAATTCACTCTTCTGGCTATGCCCTGTGCCTGATCAGTGCAGTCTGTCCTATCCTGGCATTAAACTCCATTTCTAATTATTTCCCTTAGTGAAGGGCTTTTTATTTTGTGTGTACTGGCAGTCTGGGTGCCAGTAGCTGGAGTTGGACTGTGCATCATAGGGCCCCACATGTGTGTGGTGCTGGCAACTGGTATGAGTGAAGGTATTCATGTCTGTGTGTTTACCAGCCAGTATCAAGCCAGGCTAGCTGGGGCAAAAGTGAAGTGTCTTGGGAGCCAGCTATGTGTGTGTCTCTGGGAGTGAAATGGCTGAAGGTATGAGCTACTGGAGGGACCAGAAGGTCCAGACTGTCTGCCAGAAAGACTGTGGAGTCTGGGGGTTGACTGGGAGATGCATTCGATGTGTGCACCTCTCTGTGCAGGAAGCAACTGGAGACAAGAGGATTCAGGGGCCAATCACTGGATAGACTGAGTATCTAAGCTGAGTTACTGGAGGAATCCACAGTGTCTGTTTCTCTGTGTGTTGGTGTGTAAACGGTGTCTCCACCAGCAGCTGGAGTAGGTCTTCAGACCCTGGGGGCTTGTATGTTCTGGTGGCACCTACTGGGGAGAGCAAGGATCCAGGGGTCAGCTACTGGATGGACCACATGTCTAAGTCCAGCTACAGGAGGGATCCATGTTGTACATATGGATATATTTCCCACTAACAGAACTTCATCCTGAGGAGACAGAGGAATAGGATGAGGCCACTCGTGTAGTTTGTGCTTGTGCTGAGCGGTGTGTTTTCTGTCTGTGGTGAACTGTGTGGCCAGCCATGTGTACGTGTGTGCTTTATGTGTGCACCAATGAGAAACCCTCTATCTGAAATTGCCTCCTCCCAAACTATCCATAATCAAATATCACCAGTGAAGATACGTTGCTCAACAGTCTAGAAGGCTAAGAAGGAAGCTCACCTCAGTTCCTTCCTGTTGCAGATATAAGTTTTTTATTTAAGGTCTGAAAGACATTGCAAGTAGGTACACAGATACGTAGCCTACTTGTTAAACACTCATGTGAGAGACCTGCATTTTAACTCTCATAACCATGTTATGTGTTTTACAGGATCTGGTCATTAGGTAGCACCTCTACACTTCTACTGAAATCCTAACTGAACGAAAAATTGTTGGGAAAAAAAATACTTTGTGGTGTTACTTTTAAGAACCTGTTTGAAGTGTAACTGTAAGGGCAAGTAAGTTCTTCAGTTTGGCCTGTGAAAATAGCTGATCTTGAAACTTCACCAGGGATGTACCATAGTCTCAGGGAGACCATCAAATATTTGCAGCACTCTGTCATGAGAGGAAAAATTAATGAATCTTTATAATTGCAGTAAATTTCTAATTTTAGTTCAACTTGTTATACCAAAGTTCTGTTACAGCCAAAAGGTAACAGACCATGTATATAGAATCAAGAATATATTGCTAACACAACTAATGTGTTATTACTTTAACAATCCAAAATATCTGAAAAGCCTAATTAACAATACAGCTTAAATTGTTATACAAAAAACCAGCCCCCATCCTAGTACCTACCCCTAATGTTAAGGTCACTCTTTCAGTGTTCCTCTGGATCTTATAGTTAACACTGAAATCCTCCTCAAGAAGAATGGGGGCAGGAGAGGCTGGAGACAACAAGTCACCAGCACCCTGAGGTCTTCACCAGAAGGAGCTGATGCTGGTGGTGGGCTCCCTTACTCCTCAGTCCTGGGTGTCCCCTTGTATTTCTTTTTATACATTTTCCCATCCCCATGTGCTCCCTGCCCGCCGCTCCCAGGGAGGGGGTGAAAGCTGCCCCGCAGCCCCCCAATATCCCTGGGGGCCATTTGTCCGGCAGGGACTGCTGGGGCCTGCCAGCCCCTTCCCCGGGGGCACTCACAGAGCTGGAGCTCAGACAGGCTGGGCAATGGGCGCTTGGCCACCGGGCACCTGGTAAACCCAGCTCAGCCCCGCTCAGGCCAAGGGCAGCCCAGCCACCCCAGGGACCTGACACAGCCCGACACCTGCCCCAGCAGTGGCAAAACCATATTTACTTGGCTATGAACTGTGCTGGTTTTAGGCTATAAACTGGTTTGAGGGGTAAATTGGTTTGTATGCCACCTTTCAACTAGCATATATCAAAGTTCATTCTGCATGTGATATGTGTTTGCATTGTTTATCTGTATGTGGCTTTATTCCCTTAAAAGATTTTAAATCCTCTTACAGTAGTAAACGTATTAATAGAAAAATAAGTTAGCCTTGTTTAAGGGAATAAAATTATATGTAAAAAAATGCAAGGGCTTTCCAGTTCCTAGAAATTAGTTTGGTTTGGGTATTGTGTCTTGAACTGCTAATAAATTAGCTGCCCATTGTTCTACAATGATAAATAGAGTAAGTCGTCTCATGTTATGTTAACATAAACCCGAAACAATACCAGAGAGACAAATGGAGTCACACTGATTTGGTGTCAGGATGAGGGCCAAAGTATACAAACAAGATCAGTTACAAGTGTTAGCTCTGCTACTAGCAGTGAATATAAAATTTAAAGGGTCAGTAATTGTGTTTTTGTATGTGCACAGTATCTGATATAAACTTACCATGTCAACTTGTAACTTCATCTGTTATTAATTGTACTGTCAGAACCCTCTTACATAAGCATAGCTAATGCTTTGAATTTGCGATTTTATGGAAAATCTAAAGTCTGAGGTATGTAAATATAAATACAGAAAACAATAATACAGCAAATAAAATTCATAGAAATATCATCGGTTTAATATAACTGCATTGAAAATATGTTACCATGATTTTAAAATTAAGAAAAAAAAGAAAAATCTTTGTCTGCAGTAATATACCGAATGCCTCATACAGAGGCATTTGATCTGGTAGAAGACAAATGGACATGAGGATTTTAGTTTTTACTGATCCAAGACAAAGATTTCTGGCTGCAGGCATAGCAGTCCATCGGTAATTTCACATCATGCTGTGTTTACACGTAAATTTCTAGCTTTTCCTCCATTGACTGTTTTATGAAAATTCTTCCATGTTCTATCTTGTCAATATACATCAAATCAATACACTGAAAAGAGACAGTCTATGCAAACTGATTCTGATATTACCTTTTATTACTACGAAGAATAGACACAAGTCGTGCAAACCCATAGAGTCTCTTGAAGCTTCCACCATCAGCCAGATGGCTGCATTGCTATTATTCACTCATCTCTCCTAAAACACATGCAATCTCAGAGGCTCAAAGATTCAATCATTATTCAGCAAGTTGTGAATGTCTTGTGGGTACTTCAGGTTTCTTTGCAGTCTCCCTGAAATAGCTAGTTTTAAACATAAACCAGGCACATGGCAAATCTATGTACTAATTTAAACAGTGAAATAGTAATAGGAAAAATATCTGAGCCATCCTAAATAGATAGAGTACCAAAAGTATTTCTCCCACTGAGCTACATTATGTTCTTGTCATGTTAGACAATGAACATACTTTTCTGTCAAAGGTGTTATTTTGTTGATCTCCATTCAAAACTAAAGTAATGTATTTTGAAGAGAGATGCAATATTAATTGCTATTAGAACGAGTTCTAAGGGAAAAAAAGACAATGAACATCATCAATGACAACATCATACTCTGTACACTTCAGAGAGAAGAGCTGTATTCTGGACTGCTAAATCAGTCTGGACTACATTTATTTTATTGTGAGTTTCTCTGTCTCTGAACCTGTTTTTGAAGTAACAGTCGACATCTGCCTCCGCACTCAGGATCCCTCATTATCCCCAAATAAATGGTAGCAGGCAGATTCACACACAGAGATAACAGGAGTGCAGCAGCTTTAATACAGAGCTCTGATACAACAACGTTGTCAGAATCCAAATTTAATCAACAGTGCCACCACATGGTTATACAGCACCAGGCGTTAAAGCTCACCCCGTAAAAATGATTGAATGACTAAAAACACGTTTGTATTTTGAAACTGAAGTCTTACTAACAGAGCAATTGAAGTTCCTGTACGTGAGTTGTTAATTTTAATGGAAAAGTGATGCAAATGTCTCCACAGCAATATGTTGTCTGTTATAAATTTTCTGTAATTGCTCACGTATCTTGAAGACTTAGTAATCTTGAACTTCCAATAAGCAACACAACTTTTTTAAGGTTTCACTACATTCCAGAGCAGGGTTCATAAAGCACTCTGAATTTTTACGAATAATTTTATCCTTCTCCAACCTGTTAGCTCTATGCCACATTATTTATTTAAAGCATACAGGAGATTATTAAGGATAATGCTGTTCTTAAAACAACAGCCTCTAATCCAGTAATTTTATTAAGAAGAGTCTTTGTTCTAGTCACAGAATATTTGCTGGTACTGCTTTAAGTGACTTTTTTTAGCATAGTAAACAGACAGCCGCAAGTAAATATTAAATATATATCTACGGAAACATAGTTTCTTTTCAAATAATAGAGAAATCTATTATATTTCACACAGACCACAGTCCACATAGGTAAATTGGAAATGTTCTGTCCCATGTTTTCATATCTAAGATGTAAAGCAGCAATAGCAACATCTCTCAAGAGGAGGTAGGAGTGAAGCAGTAGGCTTAGAGAAATGACAATAAGATGGTTAGAATAAAGGCCATTGACAGTTTTAAATAAGCAAAAATGCCTTTTCAGTCCATCCTGTGCTACCTGATAGAGAATTTGAGGAAGGAGGTAAGCTAGGGTCTGTGCCAATGTACTTAGGCCATGTTGAATCTGACAGCATGTTGAGGGATGAGACCCATGTGACCACATTTCAGTGGCAAATCATGACTTCTATTCACTGATGTATTTTCCACACATCAGCTGCATCTAAATCGTGAAGATAAGTTTTGCATTATATAATCCACAGCTGTACCACACCAAAATCCATCAGGCCAGCTTAGGCCACAGCTGCATGGTAGAAGATGCTGAGATACTCTTCTGTTAAGTTTCACAGATTTCAGTCCCTTCTGCTGACATGCAGAAGCAACAGCCACCTTTTTGGTTTGCTGCCTCCTGTCCAAGGCAGCATTTGCCTCTAACATGCTACCGGTATTTAGATAAGCCCCACAGTTTGCCAGGGAGCAGCAAGAGCAGGGTCCTCTGTAAGGGAAGGGGAGTGATATAGACTGAGGGCAAGAGCATCAGCTTAACAAGACCTAACAGGGGAAGGAAGGGCTTCCTTTGCTCAGGCTTTTTCTAGCTCTTTCTTTCAAGGCCACCAGTTGTGCTGTCTCTAAGTTGGCCTCATCCCAGGCAGCCAAACATCCAGGAGGTGGGATGTGCTCAGGGCCCTGGTACAGTTACCCACACTATGAGCATCATTAAAATATCGGTATCGAATGAGATCTGTTCAGAAATGTGACACAGCCACCTTGTGCAGTAAAAGTATTTAAGTAAAGGACTTTAAAGTGTTAAAAGATCCAATAGTTCTACTTGTTTCCTTTCTTAAATGTGTTAAACTAGATAATAAGCCAGTTAATAAATTATATATCAGTCGTAGCACTGTAATTTGTCAGCTGCATGCTGTATCACTTTGTGAATAGTCAGCAAAAAAGGTCCATATTGCATGACTAGATGGAAAGCATATTAAGCTAAATCCATTGCTAATATGACACTACTGATTACAGGTTAGAAAGGGCAGTGTTTTGGTGAGAGATGCATACAGCCCAGTGTTCTGGTACTTTGACTTGAAAGAAAGTTAAGGAATGCATAAATACACACAGTACAACCAACTGATTAAAAGAGATGGTAGAACCACATGCACTACTTTCATGTACTCTAGGTAAGCTTTCCTAAACCAGAAATATCCTCAAAGCACAGCATGGAGCTAAATAAAATTGTTCCACATAAACAAACAACAAAATGCATCAAAATAAAGTTCTAAAAGCAACGTATGTTAAACTTCCAAGAAAAAAAGACTTTACAATGAAGTTCATCAACCATTGAACAGTCTTTACTTGATCCATTAAGAGATACTCTTACACAATCCATTAAAGTCTTAAGCAGGACAGTGTAACATATGAATGGATTTTTCCTAAACCCCAGGTTGTCCTATTTGTAAACAATGATAGGAACAGCTCTGAGTCTTTCTCTGCAGGTTGTGGGTGCAAGAGCCAAAGAGGTGTAGAATAAAATTAAAAGAAAAAGAAATTAAATTTATTTGATCAAATAAATTAAAATTTACTATTAAATAAATTGAAGAAAAAAAAAAAATCAGAGCTGTTATGCTGGAATTCAAATACCAATTTTCAACACATGAAGCCGAAGTCTCCTTACATAATTGATTTTTTCTTGACCATAAATCTGGAATGATTCCAAATCATGGGATTTTTTTTTTTCTCGTCATGGATCTAGTTATGGGAAATTCATCCATTTGTTTCAGAGCATAATTGGCTTGTACTATTAAACATTGATCTTAATTAAAAAAAATAAACCACCATGCTCTATAAAATTAATAGAAAAAACTCCAGCAGGTAGCAGGTATAATGAAAAAGTGGGGAAAAAACACAGTTATTTTGAAAAAAGTGCCAAATTACATTCTCTATATAAGCTAAAGAGAAGGGAAAGAACACTGGTCCACTGATGGTGGACATGATAGTTTTCTTCTCATTTAGCATTAGGAATCAAAAACATGTCAAAAGATGTTTATGGGCAGATGGACAGTAAATAATTGTATAGTCCATCTTTCAAGTGGAGTATGCTGGACAAAGATATTTGCAATTTCTCTGAGAAAATGAACTTCTAATAACCAGGAACTTATGCACTGAGCAAAGCACAGTAGAATTGCTTGTATAGCTCTGTTGCGGTCCTTGAGAAATCAAGTATTGTAGAAACTCTTGTGTTAGCCATTTAAAAACACAATCCTTGCTTTAGTCTTAACAAGCAGAGAACTAGCCTATACCTAAAGCAGGCAGATAATCTTTTTGCTCCATGCACTGACTCTGAAATAGATATAATATTATAAAGCTTAATAATAAAGGCAGGGCTGGAATGATCCTCCCCATGTACATGCTTTCAGTGTGCTCAGAAATCAGAACCATAGATTTACTGAACAGGACTTTAACTTTTTTTTTTTTTTTTTAAATGTACCTTTTGAGGAGATAAAAAGGTAAAGAAAGTTTTTTAGTCTAATTCCAAAATAGCCATAAAAAGAAAAAAATCCTCCACTGTTGATACTTCAGTGTATTCTTCCAAAAAGACTGACTTCTGTGAGAGCCTGCTTTCTGTCAGGTATCTCAGAGCCTACTCGTACAAGTTCTCTAAAAACTTGCCTAGTGGCTATTCTATTCTTTCAGAAAAAGATGGAAAGCAGAGACAATCTAATGATTGAAGGGGGTCCAATTCACTACACTTTCACAAGGCGGCTCACTCCAAATACAAAAAGAAACTTGAACAAAATGGTGCTGACAGAAAACTTTTATGCTTCTGCTTCCTGAAGTGGAAAATGGCAGCTTATACTAGATGGCTAGATTCCATTTGCAGCATTCAGGAAAAGCTAGATTGATCCTAAATTGACAAGAAACTGAATACACAGCTGTAGAAAAATGTCCTCTGTATAGGATCTTTTATTTCTTTAAATAACAAAGCTGAGGTCACACTTTTCTTTTAGTTCATAGCTAATCAATGAACAAAATCCATAGTAGTCATGGTGGGAAGGATGAGAAATGTTTTTCCTCTGACCAGAAAAGTGACTGTATCATCCTCTTTTCTTCTCAACCTCATGGTAGCTTTCTTATTGACAGGACTTTCATCTAACTAGTGAGATTTTCAAATTCTAAGGGGCAATCTATTAGCTTACCTACTGTGTTTTCCAAAGTCAAACCTATGTTCAAAATTATTCACAATAATTAAGGTTTTGTGCATTATATCTTCCTGCTGGCATTTCCCCTGAATTTGCAAACTTCTGATTAAGCAAGCATAGCTAAAGCTATGACAAAAAAGCCCATGAAAATATACACAGATCAGCCTCTATGCACTGATCCCAGAGTTTGACAGTATGTTACTATGTTGTCAGTTTGTATAGTCTATAGCTACAAAATGCATAGACTATGGGCCATATTAAGGCCCATTTGTTGTTGGGAAAACCTTCTATGCCAGATAATTGCTAATTTATTTTAATTCAAAAATTTTTCAAGAATGTGGCTGGTGTTCTCAGGGCATAGTCCTAAGCTTTATTCATGAGTATATCCACTCACTAGGAAAAAGAGCTAATGTTTATTCCATTTCTTTTGCAAATCTCACTCTGATCCAACCTACTTTACTTCCCAGGAATATCTCTTTCTGCAATATCTGTCCTAAGGTTTTTCCCATATATATGTAAGCTGTTTGAGGGCAATATCTGATTCCTCTTAATATCTTTAAGTGTCTTCCTATAGCCATTCAAGTTGAAATAAACCTGCTAATGGCCTTTATTGGCAAAAGCAGTTTCTCTTTTTTGTATGCCTACCACTATCCCTTGAGTCATTTATTGTTAAAGTCTAAAAATCTGTCTTTGGTGTCTGTATAGAAGGATGAGTTAATTAGGTATACTTTACAATCCTTATGGGTCTATAGCCCTATACTTTCCAATTTCAAAGAAGCTGGATATAGTAGCATACAGAGAGGAAAAAAGCAAGCACAGTATGCTTTGTCAGTTCTGGAATATGTGATTTTGAAATGTTGAATTTAGAGACTCCCTTCCTACTCAGCATAACACCACCACATTCCCGGAGTTGCTGGCTCAACCTGGCAGTTAATCACTGTAGGTAGCCTGTGATAAAGAAGAACATCTGAGTATCTCTAATAATCATATTTAGGTTTTTTGAATGACAAAAATGTTCCTTATAGGAAATTAATCAACATGCATATTAAATATGCTCCAATGCATTTTTGAAATCCATGCATCCTTTCCTCTCAGTTTAGAGTGTTGCTATCACAACCATGATCACCTGCTCCTCTGACATAGTTAACATATTTGCTCAAAAAGTAGACTTTTTAAACAAATATTTCATTTCAAATGTCCTGAATAATCATATCTCAGTAAACTATAAAGAAATATAACTCTGTAAAGCAATCATTAGTACATCATATGATTTTATCAAAACAGCATAATAAACCTGACCCTGACTGATGATGTACTGCAATTGTGTTAAAAAGAGCTAAATGCAATCTGTAATATTTTAGCAAAATCAACAGTTAAGCATCTTTCCTAAAATCTGAGGGTTCCATGGAAAGTTGCATAGTCAGCAAAAGGACTTAAAGTGTATTAACACAAATCTGTACATACACGTTCTCTTAAGCTGCAGAGGGTATTAAAAAAACCCACCAATTATTCTAAAAGAAAAAACATCTGAGCAGTGCTCACACAGAGTCAAGGCCTTTTCTGCTTCTCACACCACCCCACCAGCGAGTAGGCTGGAGGTGCACAAGAAGTTGGGAGGGGACACAGCCGGGACAGCTGACCCCAGCTGACCAAAGGGATATTCCATACCATATGACATCATGCTCAGCATATAAAGCTGGGGGAAGAAGAAGGAAGGGGGACATTTGGAGTGATGGCGTTTGTCTTCCCAAGTCACTGCTACATGAGATGGAGCCCTGCTTCCCTGGAGATGGCTTAACCCCTGCCTGCCAATGGGAAGCAGTGAATGAATTCCTTGTTTTGCTTTGCTTGCGTGTGCGGCTTTTGCTTTACCTATTAAACTGTCTTTATCTCAAGCCGCGAGTTTTCTCACTTTTACTCTTCAGATTCTGTCCCCCATCCCGCTGTGGGGGTAGTGAGCCAGCAGCTGTGTGGTGCTTAGTTGCTGCCTGGGGTTAAACCACAACAATAAAGATAGATTTCTAGATTCAGAAAGTTTTGGGGTATGGTCTTTAAGGAAAAAACGCCGATTGATCCACATTTGGCAGGCAGATTCAACTTGGGGTCCTGTCACAGTTTAACCCGAAATACATAGATCTATGATTTTATAAGAAGTGTGCACAAATAGCACCTACTTACTCCAAATGTGACTTCTCAGTCACAAAAAAAGATAAAAAAAGTAAATCATTGAATATCCAGAAAATAGTGTATTATCTACAAAAACAGCAGTGCTGAAGGAAGAAATGGGAATAAACAGGTTGTACAGATCACAGTTTCATCCACTTTTACATTTTAATCTGTCTCATATTTCAAAACCAAACCATCATCACTGTTAGTAAAACACAAAAAAAAAAGTGACCTCTTAGCTTGAGAGGCTGCACTATTACAAGTTCAGCTGTGAATTGGTCAGTTACTTATCAGATGGTTGGTAACATGGCAAAACACCAATCATCCAATATATAAACCCAGATGGGACAATTGTGCAAAAATGCTTGGGAAATGATATGACTAAAGGTCAAGCTAATACATTAAAGGAATCCATATGGGCTTCAGCTCAAGAAGGCAATGAAGAATGGTCCTTATAGGTCCACATACAAGCAACTGAGGTGACCCATGTGTCAGTTCAAAGTTTATTCACAAACTAAGTGTGAAATTGACCTTAGTTTTATGTATCATTAAAAAGTGAATTTTCACTCCTAATAAACAGTCTGCTGTCAGCTATATCATGTTATACAAAGTTTCATTTTTATCAAAGTTCTCGTATGGACCTAGTGTGAAACTATGAACTGCTGTAAAGTTGGGTTTTTTTTAACAAAGTTCTAGTATAAAATGCTCAATGATATTGAACTATAATGTCTATAGCAAGAGTACATACCAGAAATTAACATGCTATCAAACTGTATATTTGCCTCCAAGTATACAAACATATTTAATTTTCAAATTTGACATTAGTTCTCAATTAATCTTCAACTTCTAATAAAATAGTATGGCTATATCTTTGTTTAAAAAAAAACAAAGCAAACCAAGACAAAAAAACTCTTCCTTGCCCCTACATCAGAAGTCATAATGTACTCCAGGAATTAAACTGTGAAGATAAGACTCAAAGGGATTGAGCAATGAGCAACTAGGAAAAAACAGAAGATGAGTAAATCCAATGAAAGAATTAAAACACTTTGTGCCAAAACTGACAATTATAGCAAAAAATACTAAATGAAATCAGCTGAAGTGTAAAGAAGCAGCATAGAAAATGCATACAGAACAGATGGAGTGTGTAAGCAAATACACGGCTTCTGAGAATACTTCTAAAGAACATCATACTGGGGTGCTACAATATGCCACTAAGATTATTGAAGGCTGCAGAGGATTATGTGAAATACTAGACATTTTTAGAAAAAGGATTGGCAAAATATCATTACCAGAAAAATACTGGAAAAATATTACCATATCTGGAGTTTATAGATGTCACAGGGAAATTCAGAGGTGGAGAGTCTCAAGAACAGAACTACACCACTTAGTGACATAAAATTTGAAAATTAATTATTAAGCAAGGTATGCACAGCAGGGAGGTTGCAGTTTCTAGTGCAAGGTTTCTAATTTATGACACATTCTCACACGGTGTGCAGAACACAAACAGGCCCCCACAGTCCAGTTGTGAATCAGGGCAAACTCACTTCCAACACTTTGGAATGTGTGGATCTGGGCTAACTGTGCAGCACTTACATGTCACAATTTCACCATGAGCTCAGACTCCTATACCAAACCTCTGGATATGGATATTCACCCCAAGAGCCAACTGTGTTCACAATTACCTGCTTTCTAATTGAGTTGGTTAGCATAAGTAACCAGTGACCTCACTGGTCACACAAATCCAGGCCAACCTCTTTCAGTTGCTTCATATATAAAGCCAACTAGTAATTTTTACCTGGGCTACTACCACCTGCTAGACTTTCTTAGCGTCTTCCCCGTAACTTTACTGCAAGGATGAAAACTGTTAACAGTTCATCTGTGCTTCATGAGGCGTGCTCCGTTAACAGTCGGGCAGCCAGGCATCAGGCGTCACACTCAGAAGTGCTTTAATGGACAACACTTGCAGGAAGCCAGCAGAAGCATCTTTGAGCCAAAACACCTGCAGGGCCAGTTCAGGCTGGGGAAGGGGTGAAGGGACACTCTGGAAAGCCCTGGCCAAGCCCAGCCCATTCAATTCAGCTTACTTCCAGGCTGCGAATGCAGGAGCAGCAGTGGGTTCGAGGTGCTCTGCAAACATCCTTTCCTGGCGCATGACTGATGCGAGTGCAGATAGTCCCTGGGGCAGAGCCACTCGCTGTTTCACTTCTCTCTGCTCTCTGCTCCCCACGGCGAGGACATGCACAGCAATTGACCCCAACAGGAGGATCCCCATTGCTGCCAACAGCAGTGGTGCTCTGACATGGCAGAGTTGCCCTCCGGAAAGCCCCAGAGGCCTTTGCTGGGCTCTGCAGGGGCCTTTGCAGGGCCCTAATTACCCTCCAGAGTGCCCCAGGGCCTTATGCCAGCTTTGTTGGGGCCTGTTGGAGGCCCCTGTTGCCCTCCAGAGGTGCCCCTATTCTAAAAAATCTAAAAGTCTAAACCAAATCCCTTTTAAGTACAAACCCACTTCTGCAGATATGCTGGAAGGTCATATAGGCTACATTTATTATGATCCGTTGTTTCTGTGCTTTTTAGCCCGACACCCACATCTAGATCCTCTTCATCTTCCCCCAAAATAGGCAAGAGACTGAAAAGATAATAATAAGGATCATTCCAGTTCTTGTTTTCCAGGCCGTCATCCAGAACTTCTTTGACACAGTTTGAGGGGATGAAGCCTCTTCTGCCATTTGCCAGCTCTCCCACATACCAACCATTTTCATCCACCTGTGCAAAGATGTAAACATATTGCCCAGCAGTTAGAGGAAGCTCTAGTTCAGGCTGCTGACTGGGACCATCAAAAGGACCGTAGCTGTATTGAGCTATGAATGTTCGAAGCTTTCCCAGTTGTCCCAGAGCCTGCAGGATGACGAACAGTTTGTCTGCTACTGGTTCCTCTGTCTCACTTGCGGGGTCCTCCTCTGAAAGAAGGCAGGACTCAGGACTGTCTTCTGCCCAAGCTGACTCTGAGGGGTTCTGAAAACAATTCTCCAGTTCACTCACCTGGGCTCGAAACAGTTGCATGGCTTCTTGGTGTTCCCTTTTTCCTTCTCTCTGAGCATGCTGCAAAACCTCATCTTTTTCTTTCCTCTGCAGCGCTGACTTTGTCTCCTCACCTTCCTTCTCTAGCTGTTGCCTTCTGTCTGCCATTTCTCTCATGGTTTTCAGTTTGCGCTCAGCATTTCTAATTGGCTTTGAAGACAGCTGATGGCTTGGGTGGCAGAATTTTGCTTCTCTGCCACTTGCCTTAGTTGCCCCTTCAGGTCAGATTGAACATTTTCTGCCCAGCGCATCTCCCCATGGAGGCGAGAATTTTCTTCCGCCAGTCTGGTGTTTTCACCCATCATCTCCATAAGCTGCACCTCTAACTCCTCACACCTATGTCTGAGGGTGCTCACATAACATGAGCCCTCTTTGTCTGCAGCCCATTGGGTCTGAAGCTCCTCAGCCACCTTCTGTGAGGCTTCATTCTGCTTGTGCTGTGCCAACAAATCTCTGTCATGCTCTCTCCTTTCTCCAGCCCTCTGCTGAAGCAACGATTTCATGCCCAGGTTCCTCAGCGGTGCTTTGGGTGGGCAGTGGCACTGGAGGATTCATCACGTGCTCAGTGGTCTCCTGAAGATGCCTGTATCTTTCTTTCAGCTGCTCGGTGAGAGCAGCTAGCTTAGCGCTTTTCTGCTGGAGCCTCTCTGCCTCCTCGCATGCTTCCAGAGAGCTTCCCTTTTTGAGGAGGCGGTTGTCCATCTCCAGGGCACCGTGTTGCTTCTCCAGGTCTTCCAGGGCAAGCTGCAGGCAGGCCTTCTGCTCCAGCAGCCAGCTGCATGCACTGCCAGGAAGCACCACGTCTTCCCCCGCAGGCTCTGGCACCTGGAGCAGAGCATCCACCACAGCTTGGCATGTTGTCTGCTGCCCAGCGCTGTGGCTTTCGGGGGGTCTCTCCTGGACAGAGGCTTGATGTGGTGGCCGGCTGCTGCCAGGACCCAGGGCCCATTGACATCAGGGGAGCAAGAGCTCTGCATCACCTGATGGCCCCGGTGCCCAGGAGGGCCTTCAGGCCAGGCCCAGCGGCGCAGCTCGTGGAAGCAGAGACGCTCGCCCTCCAGCTCAGCCCGCAGTGCCTCCAGCTCCCGCCGGCGTTCCTCCTCCTGCGCAGGGCTGCCAGGGGCCTGCACTGGGCCCTGGCAGGGCGAGGGACAGCTGTGCAACACAGGCCCCCAGCCCGCACCCTCGTGCCTCATGGCTGAAGGCATGGGGAGCAGGCCATCAGCCATCGAACGCTGCTGCCAACAGTCACCGCCGGTCGCCTTTCCTGAGTCTGTGAGGGGTGGCAGCCCCCTGATCCCCAGTCAGCCACTGCCTGCCTTCACCACCCAGGAGCAGAGACAGTGTCTGCAGCGGGCCAGGGGTGGGCGAGTGCCAGGCCTTATGTGTGTGGCCTTTCCCTGAGCGCTCATTGAAGGGGTGGAGCAGTATGTCCTTATATGGGATGTCATGTGTGTGTGTCCCCCGCACACAATGGAGAGGTGGGGCATGTATGGGTTGACCTTGGCTGGACACCAGGTACCAACCCAGCCGCTCTTTCGCTCCCCTCCTCAGCAGGACAGGGGTTGGAGAAAATAAGATGAAAAAGAACGAGATAAAAGCAGTTTAATAAAGCAAAAGCAAAGGCCACACATGGAAGCAAAGGAAAACAAAAGATTATTCTCTACTTCCCATCAGCAGGCAATGTCCAGCCACTGCCCAGGAAGTAGGGCCTCAGTACACGTTGTGGTTGCTCCGGAAGACAAATGCCTTAATAACGAATGCCCCCTCCCCTCCTCCTTTCTTTAATTTTTATTGCTGAGCAGATGTCATATGGTATGGAATATCCCTTTGGTCAGCTTGGGTCAGCTGTTCTGGCTATGTCCTCTCCCAAGCTCTTGCCCACCCCCAGCCTACTGGCCTTTGGGGGCCGGGGCAGGGGCGGTTTGGAGGGACAGCCTTGATGCTGTGGGAGCACTGCTCAGCAGTAGCCAAAACACTGCTGTAGGAAGTAGGAAAGGATAAAAAATGATTGCAGGAGAAAGCAAAGATTTAATTTAAGAGTAAGTTTTTAAACAATAGGAGGACATCCACCATAGATCAGAGAAATAGTAGAAAACTATTCTTATGTGAGAGAAAAGAGCCTAAGGTCTGGGAGTCTGTCCAAAGCCAAAGAAGGGACAGTTTGGAAAAGACCTTAAACTGCAAAGGAGGAGGAAAACTGTTTGGCTAACCTCAGGAAAAAGGAGGGGAAAGGCTCTACCAACTAAAGCACTGAAGTTTTTACTGGGGATAGAAAACAAGGAGAAGACGGGGATTAAAAAGACAGGAGAGAAAAACAGCTAGAAAGAAAATGACTGCCTTTGTGGAAAGCAGAAGAAGGTGGGAATAGAAAAGTGTCCTTAGAAAATCTTGTAATACTTAAATGTGCTACTGAAAATATTCCTAACAGAACCTTGTATACATGAACTGCATTTGGTATCTTGAACTTCTGCATAAACCATCAACAACTTTCCTTTGAAGAAACGTGCTATCACAAGCATTAAGCAAGACAATCCATCAAACTCAATGTAAGGAATATTTACATAAATGACAGATTGGGGTGGTTATTTCTGCTTTTTATTGCTACGTTGACACAACAATGTCAGAAACAGTGTTTATCCACATAACAGTTTTTAAGAACACTTACAGAATCCACAAAAAAGTATGTTTTACAGATTTTTTAGTGTAAAATTTTATGCTTTATATCAGAAATAACATATATTGTCTTTTGCATATTCTGTCAATGGCAGGATTGTGTCAATGAAATGCTTATATAGTAAGAATCTATTATGCAAACTAATTAACTAGAAAAAGTTAAAAGAAATCCTTATATGTTGTTCTGTAGGTCTTGACTTCGTAAACAGAGACTATAGTATGCATATTTCAAATTACCAATGCATGGAAAGACCTATGTGTGTAAAAGGAGAGTGAATCAGGCTTGCTAATTAAGCAATATTTTGGGGGTCAGCAAAGGGACTGCACAAAAGGTGGTCCTGCAAGAGAACTGCATCAACTTAGAATCAGTGGGGTATTGTACTTTTAAATATATTTCTAAAAATAGATGTAATGTTAAGTTTTATGTGAACCTTTGATGAAATCTGTGAAGGTAGAATCTTTGTGATATTATTATTATTAGACTTACCTCATTTTATTTATTATTAGCTGAGGTTCTTAAAAATAAATAAATATAAAATAATACTGCTTTATATACACAGTTATCAAGCAACTTGAGTCATTTCTGTAACATTTTTTTTTTTTATAGTATTATATAGACACGTTATTAGATTCAAAGGAAATTATTTACCAGTTCTTTGTAAAGGAACTGAAAACAAAACACATAAATAGCAATATAATGCATAAGTGTTAAAACATCCTTATATCTTGATTTAATGTCGGTGTTTGTTTCATGTGTTTATGTCATAGGGAAAAAAAATAAGACAGCATGTTTTCAGCCTAAAAAATAAATCAAAACCAAATTATTATCATCTAAGATTTTAAACTGCCTGATACGTAATTTATGGGTTTGAATTTAAAATCCTGACAAACAAATATTTCAATACAAGATAACAGATATTTCGATACCTGTTTGATACCTCTTGATATCTTTTGACTTTTTTGTTTTGACCCTCTAAAGATATATACGCCTGTTTTGACCCTCTAAGGTTATATATGGCCTGTTAAAATATTGATCTGTAACAGAGTTAAGTTTCTGAACCATTTCCCCTTCAGTTACTTCAATGATATTTCAATTCAGGGTCTTGATTAATATCTACCACTCATATCAAATACTAAAAGACCCAGTAAGTTTAAGGTTTTTTATCTTTGGTCTTCCTGAGTATTCATAATTGCTTTAAAGTATTATATGAATGTTTATGTTACTTTAAACGAACTGAAAGTATTGTTGCAAGTTTCAAAGTCCATATATAAAAAAGATTCTTAAACATCCTCATAACTGGGCCAGCGTGGTGGTGGTTAATACACAGGGCTCACCTGTTCAGTCACCCTAGGAACAAATGTTTGAAACTCTCTGTTATGAGCCATTGTAATTACTGATGTACAGTGCAAATAGGTGGGGCCAATTAACTCTAGAAGTAGAAACCAGTATAAGAGTCAATGAAGTCTTCAAAAGAAAAAAAAAAAAGAGAGAAATAATAATAATGAAAAAATATGTATTTCATTTAAGGTTAATCTGTGTGGTATTATTGTTCTTAAAAGTGACAAAATCAACAAATAGAAATCACACACTCCTGTCTCAAGTATCCAAATGTGTGTGCTGAACCTTTTGTTCAGTCTAAAGCTAAACCATGTGTCAGTTCTTAGTATTAATTGTGCAAACTATTTTTGTAATGATAATCCTTTATGATAACTTCTTTCTTTCACAACAATGGTAGTTAAAACATAAAGTAGAGGAAGTCTCATTTTCAGTTACTTTTTCGGTGAACCCTGGATAAATAAGTACTAGTACAGCTAACCTTAATCACATCACAAATGAATTACATTTGAAATCAGAACCTGGTTTGTTCTCTCACTAATTAGTTTACCAACGCAGAAGACATAAAATAAAGACAGAATTTATAAATTGTAAATGTTTGCTTTTGTCATTGAAATAGCAGAATAGGAGCTTGAATATATGGATTAGATAGCATTGTTTAAAGACTGTATAACAATCTTTAAGAAAAGAGGTTTATGTGACTGCACTATGTCTTTCTAACCTGTCCTTTTGCCTTCTTAGTGTATTGGCCAGTTTCAACTTTAAAAGACAAATATGAACTCTCAAAATTTTGTGAAAGTCAATACCAGAATAACAAAGAGAAACCTAAATTAGCTCTTGCTAATGGAAGGATAAGTGGGTCAAACTCTTCTGGTAAATACTCTGAAAGCAAGAATGACTCAAGCAACAGCTGTGTAAACTTGTTATTGAAATACCAGCCCGGCCTGTGAGAGTGTTCTAGGGAGTAGAGGAAGGATTTTTTGGGTAGAAGGAACTATGTCTTGGTAATATCCCAGGTTCTAAATAAATTCTGTATATGATCTATTTATTTCTTGATAATTGTATGTGTTGTAAATGAAAAGTCAGTATTTTTTTTTCATATGTAATTTTATGCTGCTCTGTTTTATGTTTGTTGTATGTAGTATACCTGTAGAACAGTACTATATTGTGTTGTGCTGGGGAGTAAAAAAATATTATGTGTTTAAAGAAGATGTTTATAACTGCCTTTCAAGGGGAAAATTTCTGTAGTTTTCTCCTAGCTCTGTGTAACAAAAAAAAAAAGATTTTGTTTTTAATTGCAAACAAGTACGTTTAGTAGTTAAAGTGTTCTTCAAATCTTCTGTTTAGTGTAATCTTTCACTATCTTTCACTAAAGATGTAATGAAAACATAGATCTGGAGTCAAAAACAAAGCGCCTTTTTAGATTAGGTATATTTATCTTGCTTATATTAGTTGTATTTTCTGTATTATAAAGATGTACTACTCTGAAGTAAAATTTGCAGCCTTAGGACCAGGTGACAGATCTGTTATTAAACCTAGAAATGTATTGAAACAGGCATTCTTTTTTTTTTTTTGGAAGGTTAGGGGCTTTCCCCTTTCCCCCCCCCCCCCTTTTTTTGGGAGGGTTGGGGCCTCCCCCTTCCCCCCCCCCCCCCCCCTTTTCCCTTATCTTTCCCATCTCTGTCCCATGAATTCTTAATTACTTCTTTAACTCTGTTCCTATGAATAACTCAAATAAAATGTTATTAAATGTGGTTAAAGTGCACCAAAAATGGTGCTGTAACTAACATTCATTAAGACTTTGAGTCAGCAGGTATGTTTGCTTTACAAATAAGAATAATCCCTCCAACTTCAGTGAGACTGTTAACATGATTGCCCTGCTTCTTTGGGATGCAAAACCCAATTCTAAGTAAGAATTTTTATTAGGAGTATTGCTAGCTATTTAAATCCAATGAACAGTCTTGAATAATTTATTCCACAATAAACTTGATTAAGGGAGAAAGATTTCTTTCTTGTGCACAAATTTTCCCCCAAAAAATTACAACTTGACAATCTGAACACTTCAACAAAGTTAGTGATTTTTGTTTGAATTCCGTAGGAAAAGAAGGGAATTATACCCAGCATTTTAAGTGTTTTTTAATCTACTAAGTTACAGAATAAAATAGGAAACAAAATGCACCATCTATAACTGTAGTAAGAGAAAATACTACCATTGTTTCATTGAGAAAATGCATACTGAAGATACTATGTATGATCTGGGTTCACAGACATGGTGAGATAGGGAATTGAGTTTATCCTAGTGATTTTTAGTATAAGCAGAAATAAAATCTCAGTCAGAAAATGTGGGTGCCCCTGGCATATAGGTGACAGAAATTAGGTTATTTGGTGTATTTTAGGTGGAATCTATATGCCTGAAATCAAATCTGAGATATGACACCTTTCATTATTTATCCTTCCCTGATACTTGATTTTAATGTTGCCATTCTAGCTTTAAATAAGAATATTAAAAGTTCTCTGCATTTAGGGGGCATTTTGGTGAGTAATATACTAAATATGCTCAGGTAATCAGATAGCTTAGAATAAAAGGCAGAATACAAATACCTTAGATAGAAATGAACTTTACTGTACTGTACTAAACACTAGATGAAGTCAAGTAAGAAGTGAGTTCAGAATAAAAATCAGAAAGTACATGTCTGTTAGCAGTGCAAAAGAGTACTTAAAAAGGTAGTGTAAAATCTTCATAAAGAAGCAGAAAGCTATGTCAAATATTCCAAATTCAGAACTATCAATACAGCATAACACGCAGTGAAGTTACAAGAAAGATAAGCTGAGATTTACTCAGGAAAACACATTTTGTCTGACTAAGGAATAGAGACGTGTGTGTGCATGATAAGGAGAGAGACACACCACTGTTTAATTTAACTTTTTTTTTTTTTTTTTAATCTGCTTGATTTGTATAACAGCTGTGTGTACTGCTACAGGACAGAAATACTGACAGACAGTGAATACATTCCTTTCTTCCACTTCCTTGACTTGTTCTAAAGCCTAACTTAGGCGAACTATTGAGTTGGAAAATCCAGCCTATAAGTGCAATCTGCAGGTATATTCAAGGAAACACCTTTTCCAGCATCACTGCCACAATTAGCAGTAAATGGCAACCTTTTGGCAGTCACAGCTTTAGCGAAGTGTGAGGAAGCTTTCCCTGGTGCTGTCCATGTATGTCTTGATTTGTAAGATAAATACACCCCATTCATATCTTGAGTTGCTAATTTTGCACTTTTAACCTGTATTATGTTAATGTAAAATCCCCATCTTAGCTTTTCTACTTGTTATTTTTCTTTCAGAACAGTTATCTGCTATGTAGTATTGCCTGGGGGACAGAAAATACATCAATTTTATAATGCATTCTTTTGATTAAAAACATGAGTAATTTTGCTGAACTCTCTATAGCATGAATATGGATCATTCTTGAATGTTCTTGCTGCATATACTTAAAAAAAAAACCAAAAACAAAAACAAAAAAACAAAACTCAAAAACAACCAAAAAACCCCACCTGTATAGCTTAACATTATATGGCTGTTTAGCAAAATCTATCCTCTAGGCAAATTTCACTTCAAAAGAAATCTAGCTCAGGCATAAGATGTGGCAGTAAGGCTGTACCATTGTAGCACTTGCCCAAAATGCTCTGTCTCCCAACAAAACTAATTTGTCTGGATAGATTACTTATTTCATATATGCTGCAGAGGTTTTGCAAGCCACTTTATGTTAT
Organism: Fulmarus glacialis; assembly: GCF_000690835.1. Lineage (NCBI taxonomy): Eukaryota > Metazoa > Chordata > Aves > Procellariiformes > Procellariidae > Fulmarus > Fulmarus glacialis. Next base: position 4,071 of record NW_009194525.1, on the reverse strand, counting down.
GCATGGTAGACTTGTACCAAGGCTGGCTCTACAAAGGACGTAGCTAAAATCTGATGGCACTGAGAACGTCAAAGATGGCGTTCAACTTCTGATTCTCTCTCCAAAAATTCAGGAGGTGCCTAGTTTCTGCCAGCCTGAGCAGAAAATAAATGGACTAAGTCCTAGTTCTGCCAAAGTCCCACTTCCTTTGTGGAATTTTTTTGCAGGATCTGTTGTGGTAGATGCTCTCAAAGTACATCTACATATAGGGCTTAACACTGTCCTGGTTTCGGCTGGGCTAGGGTTACATTTCTTGCTAGTGCTGTGTTTTGGATTTAGTATGAGGAGAATGTGGATAACACACTGATGTTTTCAGTTGTGCTAAGTACCCTCCTAGTCCAAGGACAGCTCCCATGCCTACTGACTGAGCTGGGTACACAAGATGGGAGGGAACATAATCAGGACAGCCAGCTCAGTTGGCCAATGGAGTATTCCATACCATGTGACGTCATGCTCAGTATATGAATGATAGGCATGATCCAGGAAGTACCGATCGCTACTTGGTTATCGGTCAGCGCGGGTGGTGAGCAATTGCATTGTGCATCACTCATTTTGTATATTCTATCATTATCATTATTATTCTCCCTTTTCTGTTTTATTAAACTGTCTTTATCTCAACCCACGAGTTTTTCTCACTCTCACCCTTCCGATTCTCTCCCTGCCCCACTGGCGGGGGGAGTGAGCGAGCGGCTGCGTGATATTTGGCTGCCTGCCAGGTTAAACCACGACAAACACAAATGGCAGTCAAGGGTCATTAATAAACAGCTAAAAGCAATTAGGTGGTTCCCATATCTGTTGGACACTGGTGGTAAATGCCTATACCTGGATTCTGGAGGACATTTTTTTTGGATGTACTCTCTGTTGGTATAATAACAAATATTTCAGTCGAGACCTCCAACGTCAAAGGAGAGTTTTCCACTTTTCAAGACAATAACAAATTCCAAGTTGATGCTCTTGCTTCATAATTTAACTGCTAGTAGTAGGAGTTAATGTGTGAGTTTTTAAAATGAGCTGTCAAGGCTGAGTAACCCAATTTACGTGAACGTTTATGTGGGAGTTGGATACCTAACTTTCACTGGTTTCAGTGACAGTTAAATGAGGCTATTAACAATCAAATGACTAAAGTAGCTGGGGCAAAAGCAATGTGAACAGAAGTCTTTCATTGCTTCATATTTTAGGTTTTGCCGTATAGCCCTGTGTCTTCACTTGATACCACTAAATCCTTACTTGGTTTTGGTACACAGTGAAAGAAAACCCTATACTCAAGCCCAAATTTTGTATCTGATTCTCAAATCTTTGCCATGAAGAATCTAGATACTAGGCACCTATAATTCATGCACAGAGAGATTCTGCATTTTTCGGTCTTAGAGGTTTTCAAGACCTGACTGGATAAAGGCCTGAGTCTGATCTCGTAGTTGACCCTGCATTAAGCAGGAAGATAGATTAGATCACCTTAGTCCATTCTAACTCAAACTTTTTTGGTTTAATATTAGTTCCTGTTTGGAATTGATGGATTTTGAGGCTGGGACAGGCCTGAGCCTCCAGATTTATACCAAAAACCTGGTTAGAACCATGGCTTCCTTAGATACATAAGTGTAGTTTCCCCTGATATTTTGCTGAATATTCAAGATGCTGTAAACTTAGACTATATTTTGTAAGCTCTTTCACATATTCGTATGTGGTGGGTTGACCTTGGCTGGACACCAGGTGCCCACCAAGCCGCTTTGTCACTCCTCTCCTCAGCAGGACAGGGGGCGGAGAAAATAAGATAGAAAAAAAACCGTGGGTCAAGATAAAAGCAGTTTAATAAAGCAAAAGCAAAGGCTGCATGTGGAAGCAAAGAAAACAAAAGATTTATTCTCTACTTCCCATCAGCAGGTGATGTCCAGCCACTGCCTGGGAAGTAGGGTCTCAGCACACGTAGCAGTTGCTCTGGAAGACAAACGTTGTAATAACAAATGCCCCCCATCCTTCCTTCTTTCTCTTAGCTTTTATTGCTAAGCAGATGTCATATGTTATGGGGAAAGTTAACTTCATCTCAGCCAGACCCAATACAATCTCTACTCCTTATTCCACACCATTTGCGTCATGCTCAGGTTTCACATAATTTAATACATATACATATCTTCTAACCATCCCATTGTATTTAATTCTCATTACTGAAATCCCTTCTTATCAACACTTACAACTTATACTACATATGTAAACCATCTTTATACCTGACATATGTATTTATACATTCTTATTTAACTACTATCCCCTGTCCTTTAACAGACAGGTATTATTCTCCCATTCCACAGCTTTCCTCCACTCCTCCAAATGTTTATAAGAACAGGCTATGCCTTGCAGCCCATCTGTCAAGATGGGTGTTCAGGACAGGAGAAGCAGTGTGTTCAATTGTTGGGCGCCAGCACCAGCTTGGTTTGGTTCATCATTGCACTCGCCTGGTTCCTTGCAAAACTTGCTCTTTGTTGGTTCAGGTCATTCCTACTATGTTAAATCTCCTTGAGGCGCACACTGCGTCTCCCCATCCTTCCACATTACCCACCAAATACACCCAAATCCTTGAGTGAAGACAATCCCACAAAAGGGTTTGCCTTTTCCCAAGGGAAGAGCTATCCACACCATCTTCCCCAGCTACTTCCCTATGTGCATTATGGGGACCTTATCTCCTCCCACAGTATGTAGGGGTTTTGTTTGGGCAGGACCAGGACAGTTAGCAGATCTTCTGGTGTTAACCAGCCAAGTGGCTGGCAAATTTATATCCCAGTGCTTCCATGCCTCGTTGTCCAATGTTCTCAACGTAGTCTTTAGCAGTCCATTATCTCCCTCAGTCTTTCCAGAGGCTTGTGGGTAATAGGGGATGTGATACATGCTCAATGCCATGTTTCTTGGCCCAGGAGTTTATGAGGTTATTTTGGAAATGAGTCCCATTGTACGATTCAATTCTTTCTGGGGTACCATGTTGCCACAAACTTTGCCTTTCAAGTCCTAAGATCTTTGAAGTGGCATAGTTTACAGGGTATGTTTCTAGCCAACCTGTAGTTGCTTCTACCATGGTGAGCATGTACCGCTTGTCTTGCCGTGTTCATGGCAATGGTCCAATATAGTCAGTTTGCCATATCGAAAACCTAGCCACTGCCCTCTGTTCCAAGGAGACTTTACTCGTACGGCTTGCTTGATAGTGGCACGTTTCACATTCATGAGTGACCTGTGTGATGGCCTCCATGGTCACATTTGCCCCTCGATCACGAGCCCATCTGTATGTTGTATCCCCTCCACGCATCATGGAAATAGTGCTACATGGCTAATGCCCTAAGGGGGTGGCTACAGCAGTGGAAGACCAATTAACAGTGCAGGGGTAAACCCATCCTGTAAGATGCTCACATACCCAAAAGCCGCGCCACTGAAGAAAATCAAAACAATGAACATGTAGACAAGGCGGTCAAAATTCCAGTAGTTCAGGTGGACCTGGACTGGGATGATAAGGGTGAGCTATTTGTAGCTCAATGGACCCACAAAATATCAGGACATCTAGGGAGAGATGCAACTACATGATGTATCTTTAGAGCGACGTTTTCTACCTGGGCAGTGATGTCCTGCCACAGTGCAACATCCCAGATGCGTTTACCCCTGCGCTGCCAATTGGACTTCTTCCACTGCTGTAGCCACCCCCATAGGACATGAGCCACCATCCAGAAGTCAGATTAGAGAGAGAGTACTGGCCACTTTTCTCGTTCATCAACCTATAGGGCTAGTTGGGTGGCTTTCAATTCTGCAAACTAACTTGACTCACCTTCTGCCTCAGTGGCTTCAGCGACTTGAAAAACTTCTCCTTGTTTTTTTTATCCCCAAATACTTATTATCTCACTTCCGCGAGGTACGACCACCTTTGTTAATAATGTCACATAGGCCAGTTTCCTGGAACAACACCCATAAGAAAGCTATGAGCAGGGGTGTGTGTAAGTAAACTACTGTTTGTTTTGTAAAAATAATGAAATCATGCAGTCATAGAATCATAGAATCATTAAG
>NW_009194524.1:16413-32394 GCF_000690835.1 Fulmarus glacialis | reverse complement strand
GCAAACTTGCTGAGGGAGCTCTCGATCCCACTGTCTGTGTCAATGGCCGTGCCCGTGCTCATGCTTTCACCCCTGGTGACAGCAGCTCTCCAGCCACGCTGCAGCGGAGGAGGGAGCATCGCAGCTATGCAAATGCACATAGAGGAAAAAAGCTGATCCTGGAGAGAAAAGGTTTCCAGGAGACATGGCAGTTCATGCCACTCAATGGGCAATTGTGTATGTCCGAAATTGCCACATGGTCTACAGGAAACCCGGGAGCAGGAGATCTTCCTGGCAAGACATGTGGCTGCCACCAGTGCCTCCTGCTTGCAGGCAGGTTCAGCTGTGAGGAGGCTTGCTGAGATTCGTGGCACACCCAAACTGAGCAAGCGTGGGCTGGTGGGGGAATTACCATCAATTGGTGCTGGCTCAACTGTTAAAAGGAAGTTTAAAAACACAAGCCAAATAAGAGCACTGGAACTTGTAGCTGGGTGGAAGCAGCATACAGAGGCAGCTGGCACAGAAGAAATTAAAACTAGAAAAATGATGGTGGAAATGCAAGAAACAGCACAAACCTTGCTGGCTGGTGGAGGAATGGTCTCAGCATGGTCAGGTTTGAGAATCAGCTACCAGAATATGGAAATTCATTATAATTGTCCTTCGCAGCCCCCTTCGCCCCTTTCCCTGTATTCTGGGTGGTGTCAAACCCCCCCAAAAATGCAGGGGAGTGCAAAGCACAATTGCCCTGAAAATAACTCTGCCAGACAATTGCTACAATGGAGCAGAGAAATAGAGGGCTTTGGTCCCCTCTGTTGCCACCTCACCAGACCATCCCATGCATGGTCGCACACATGCTGCTCAGCAGGGACTTTTTGGCCCATTCAAGCATCCTGCCCAGCACAGGTGCTGTGAACTGCACAGAGAAGGTGAACATGGCAGGCTGCGAACTCATCCAAAATGCAAAGTGAGGTTTTTCTTCAAGCAAGTTGCTTTGCTTTGAGAAGAAAAAAAAATTAAACTCCTGGCTCCTTTTTGGGTGTTGCCTTAGCAACTGAGGTGGCCCTGGCTTCTGCTGCCTGGAGAGCATCACCCAGGTACCATGCAGTGGGCACAGGAGGGACCACATGGAGGTGCAGCCAGGGTGGCTAGCATCTCCCTTCACAGGCAAGTATTAATAATTCAGAAGGAAAGCAGTACAGGAATGACCACGGCTGTGCAACACTAACGTCTAAACTAGCTGAGTTTAGTTTCTTTTCGCCAAGGAAAGCATGTGCAGTGTTTGTGTTTTGTTTCTGGTTATTAACAGCATATTAAGGCAGTCGTTGCGCTCACCTTTCCCCGAGGAACCAGCTGCCAGCGTTGTGCCTCCTGCCCACGGCATCCGCTCAGCAGTGGAATCAATGATTTGCCCTGAAAAAGGTCCAGGAAAGTATTGAAAAAAGAATAAAGAGGAAAACCACACGTTTTTTAGCAACCTGGCTCTCGGCTGAGAGGTTCAGTCATTGCTGCAGCCCCCAGGAGCTGGTGTTTGCTCGCACCAGCTGGGTCTGGAGGGAGGAGGAAGAGTCTCTTCTCCCACCACCGCCTCACCATTGCACTTTACAGTAAGGAGGGGGGGAGCGGTGATCCCTCACGGCATCCCTGTGGGAGCTGGAGATGAGCAGCCCACTGCTCCTGCTGGCTGCAGCAAGCTGGGGTTCCTGGTGTCCCCGAGAGGACGGCGCTCCCCAGCTCCATGCTGTGATGCTCAGCACGTGGCCTTTCCCCTGGCTGCTCCCAAAACATTTTTAAAAACACTCACAAAGACATCTCGCCCCTGGAGAAACAGCTCAAATGGAAGACAAATCTCAGCTTCAGGCACAGGATTGCCTATACTAGTTCTATGTTTCTCCATAAGAGCGGATGGGCCAATATCCTAATTATATGAGTTACCTGGCACTCTCCTCCGAGTCTGGGCACCTCAGCGTTTCTCCAAACAAGCCCCTGATTTCCCTTATTGGATTCTTGCCCAACTTTATTCACACGTTTGGTTTAAGACCTGGGTGAGAAGCGCCCCAGCCTTGCTCCACAGACCCCCACCACCGGCTCCCACTGCCACAGCGCAGCAAGCATGGCCTGTCCCTGCAGCCACCGCCACGGTGAAGATCCAGTAGAAAAGTTCTTAGAAGCAATGTAGGGTCCTGCAGAGATAAAAAGGAGCAAACCCTGGGGAGGCTGCCTGCCAGGTACTCCTTTGGACTTCTTGACCACTGAGGCATGCTCAGCGCAGTACTGGCTACAACCTGAACCCCACGTGGGAGGAAGAGGGTGTTTCTTCTCGCATGTACCCACGCTGGAGACACCAGCTAGACATGGCAGTTTGCATTTTCCTCCTATGCAAACAAGTCAAGGAATGCATTAGAGGTGCTTTAATAAGTAGAAGAAATACATGCTTGTTCTTGCCAGTGAGGACAGGCTGGAGCAGGACCACACACGGCCACACGGCCGGGACTTTAGGCTCATAGAATCATGGAATGATTTAAGTTGGAAAAGACCCCTAAGACCATCGAGTCCAACCGTTAACCTAGCACTGCCAAGTCCACCACTAAACCATGTCCTTAAGCACCACATCTACATGTCTTTTAAATACCTCCAGGGATGGTGACTCAACCACTTCCCTGGGCAGCCTGTTCCAGTGCTTGACAATGCTTTCAGTGAAACCATTTTTTCTAATACCCAAACTAAATCTCCCCTGGCGCAGCAACAGCAACTTGAGGCTGTTTCCTCTTGTCCTATCACTTGTTACACAGGAAAAGAGACCAACACCCACCTCTCTATAACCTCCCTTCAGGTAGTTGTAGAGAGCGATAAGATCTCCCCTCAGCCTCTTTTTCTCCACAGTTTGCCTTCAAGGACCTTCACATCTTTCTTAAATCGTGGGGCCCAGAACTGCACACAGTACTCCAGGTGAGGCCGCAGCAATGCTGAATACAGCGGGGATAATCACCTCTTTTGACCAGCTGGTTATGCTGTGTTTGATGCACCCCAGGATGCAGTTTGCCCTCCTGGCTGCCAGGGCACACTGCTGACTCTTATTGAGCCTGTTGTCAGCCAGCACCCCCAGATCCCTTTCTGCAGGGCTGCTCTCCCACCACTCCTCTCCCAATTTGTACTTGTGCCTAGTGTTACTCCATCCTAGGTGCAGGATGTGGCATTTGGACTTGTTAAATTTTGATCCCATTAATCATTGACCAATGCCCCAATCTATCTAGATCCCTCTGCAAGGCCTCTCGTCCCTCAAGAGATTCAACAGCCCCTCCCAGATTGGTATCATCAGCAAACTTGCTAATGGTGCTCCTGCATCCAGACTGTTGATAAATATATTGAACAGAACTGGCCCTAGAATTGAACCCTGAGGAACACCGCTGGTGACCGATCGCCAGCCAGATGTAGCCCCACTCACTACAACCCTTTGAGCTCTGTCCTTCAGCCAGTTCTTCACCCAGCACACCGTGAACCCGCTCATCCCACAGTTGGACAACTTGTTCAGAAAGATGCTGTGAGGGACAGCATCAAAAGCCTTACTAAAATCCAGAAATCCACCGCCTTCCCTTCACCCATTAGGCGGGTGACCCTTATCGCAAAAGGATATCAAATTAGTTAAACAGGACTTTCCCCTTGTGAACCCATGTTGACTGTGCCTGATGATTGCATTATTCTTTAAATGCCCTTCAGTAGTACCCAGTATGATCTTCTCCTTAATTTTTCCCGGAACTGAGGTTAGACTAACAGGTCTGTAGTCCCCTGGGTCTTCCCTTGCCCTTCTTGTAGATTGGAGCAACACTGGCTAGCTTCCAGTCAGCAGGGACCTCCCCGGACTCCCAAGACCTTTGGTAAATGATCGAGAGGGATCCTGCCATAACATCCGCTGGCTCCCTCAGTACTCAGTGATTTCTAACTTGTCTGGCATGGCCATCAATCTGGGATTAACCCAGCCCTCTGGTGAGGCACTGCCCGCCCTTTAACCACAGCGACCGTGAGAGAGCGTTCAGAAGCGTGTCCGGGTCCAAACCATCACACTTGATACAGACGGACAACAGGTAAGGTCTGCTCCCAGGCACACAGCTCCCGGTGATGCAGGCACATCTCCAAAGCTTCTACACAGAGAGATGCTCCCATTTCCTTCTTTTCCAATGAAACTTCTCCCTTCCCAAAAGAGATAATGGCAATTACGGGATTCATCAGCAATATACTTGCCATCATGCAGCCTGGGGATCTCAAAATGCCAGTCTACCCACTTGGGCCATTAAAGTTGATGGCTGTTCCTAACCTTTAAATATGAATAGAGGGTGCCCCGCGTAACGGATCGGGGCCTATCCATGGCGACCATCTGCCTGGTGGCTGCAGAAATGCTCACGTTGTTCTTTGCAGGAGTTTATTACTCAAGAGGCTAATGCTAAAAATACATTGCAAAGGACCTTATTTAAAAACAATAAAGGGCTAATGCAAACCTGGTGACAGGGAAACACAAGACCGAATCCCAGCACCTCCGCCACACAGGCTGGAGTTAAGCTGCAACCAGACAGGCACTAACTTAATTTGAAAGGCAATGACATAATTCTGAATTAGCTTAATAGGACCTGCAATTCATACAGAAAAGCCTGAATTTATGCAGTAATTAGCCAGAGCTTTCAGAGTGCTAGGTATCTCCGTGGTGAGAAAATAATTACATAGCTTATTAAAGTGAGGTAAAAATGGACCCGCTGATGGATTTTTTTGTGCTAAACTCCACTTTCACTAAGTTAGACTCTATTTTTGATTAAACATACAATTCACCAAAACACCAAAGTCACTTAACAAGTTGAAGTTTTCTATTAATCACTTGGACATCATTTCGCAAGTGATTAACCCCCCTACATACCAGTCCCTCCCCAAAAGACACCCCCGGAGCCCAAGGAGCAGTAAAGCTCTGCGAGCTTTTCATTGATTTCTCTATCGGTTTTGAACTCCACCTGGTTCAACTCTCAAAGACACATTCTGGAGGGCGAGCCTAGAAATTGCTCTCCCCTCCTAGTCCTCGTCACCAGCCAGTGAAGCGGACATGTCCCCAGAGGAGCTCTTCAAAGCACAGCCAAGATGTTCAAAGTTACTCAGTGACTGTGGATGCACAACTTCAGCCTCTGAAGCAGGTCTGATTTTCTTAAGAGAGCTGCTTGGCAGCAGCAGATAAAGCCCCTTCCAGTACTTAGCTGGTCTGTAATCAAAAGGTTCCCCATATCAGAAGCCACGTTTGAAAAGCTCAGCCTGGTTGGGCTTCAGAGCATCTCCCTGGTCCCCCGGGGATGCCGTGCGTGACCACCTTTCCTGGGTATCTTCCTCGCTTGCTTTCCAAAAGGCAAGCTGGGAGGACCTTGCTCGCACACCCTGTGCCAGCCCCGGTCCGAAACAGAGCCAACCCACTTGAAAAGAAACTCCTTAAAAGCTGGGAAAGCAGTAGGGGACAACCTAAAAAAAAAATCAAACCTGGGACTGGGAATTTTAAAGAGGCAAAGAGAAAGGCAAAAGAAATCGGGCCGGATGAAGCAGGACACAACCCCAGTGTCCGCACGGGGCTGCTCAGGGGCTTGTCAGCCCTCGGCGGGCAGCAAACTCCATCGTGGATACCTCGGCACATTTCAGAGCAAAACTTACAAAGTCAAAGAAATGGGAATTTTTTGACCACTAAAATTCAGACTCTCTCATTTCGTTTCTGCAAAAACAAGGTCAAAATGAGCTTTTGTAAGGAGATTTTCTTTCTTTTCAAATGAGAAGAGTTTGGGCGTGGTTAACCAGCCACTTAAACTTGCTATTGACTACAGACAGAAGTGGAAACCAGAAGAGGAGAGATGTCAGGAAAAGGTGGAAAAGGTGACAAAAGTCCCACTTACAAGAGCAGATGAATGATGACAGAAGAACTGCTGCATTTATGCTACAGCAATCCTTTTTACATCCTTGGTACCTAAGAAAAGGATATTGTGCAACGCTTGACTAAAAATATGCCTGACTCATTTTAAGATCGCACAAACAAGATTCAAATGCTGCGGTCCCTCTCAGAGGCACCGTCCTGCAACAAGGTCAGAGACATGTTTGCACGTTCTCCCGAGTGCAGAGAGATGCTAAAGCCCACGGTGGCTGATTTGCATCTAAACTTTGTGCATCTAAACAACTGCTACCCAGCCCGTGCAAGAAGAGCCATTAGTGTAAGAACATCTGCAGCATCTTTAACACCACAGCATCTTCTGGCAGCCAATCAGCCAGCATGAACACAAACAGTCTGGAGACAGACTATAAGCAACCATGGAATTATATCTTTTTTCCAATACTTTGCTTTTTTTGCTGGGCTCGCCCAAGGAAAGCAGGCATGCTTCCGATTAACTCTCCTTTCAGGGTTGCGCTCGTCAGCAGGATGTTGTGGTTGAAAGGACTGTTGGTTTAATAGCTCAAATTTGAATTTCTAGGAAAAAAAATGAACACACTTTTCTGCTTGGCAGCACTGACACGAGCCTGTATGGGAGACCGAGTCTGACCTAACAACGCATTTCCATTTGGATATTGCAACCATCTCTCTTTCTTTTTTTTAATATTAAAGTATTAATACCTAACCACTACTAGGTCATTCTACACAGCAAAACCCCCTTAATTACATGCTCAACATTAACCTCAGGCCAAATAATTTGTTGATACTTTATTCTGCAGAGAGGACAGGCTTAAGCAGATACCTGCAGACTCAATGAACATGGGGAAAACTGCTTTCCATGCCACCAATGTCAAACATTACTCTAACAGCACGTACCTGGTACCTGACAGGAAAAAGATACTTTTATTTTTTACATCTGTGGTCACAACAGCCTGGCCAGTGGGGCCAGCAGCTTTCCCTTCAGCGCCTTGAGCTGCTCCGCATCCAGCAGAAACCACGCTGTCACCTCCCTGTGGTCTTCACCAAGGAACTGCCTTCACCCAGGACCCAGCTGGGATGGAGCAGGATCCCACAGGCACCCACAGCCACTAACACCGCTGCGCTAACCCAGCCGCAACAGCAGGCTCCCAAAGAAGACCTACGTACTTACAAGACAACGTGTCTCGGACAAGACGGGCACATGTCGGGCAGGGAGCCAGCCTCGTCCTTCCCCCAAATAGGCGATCCTAGGAACTCGTTGCATGGGTTAGACCAAGACAGGCAGTGACAAGAAAAGTAGTCTTTTATTTCAATTAATATTTCTTGGCATTAGGCAGATATTAAATAACACTGGAATGCACAAGACTATTAACATATCGACAGCAAAAGGGAGGAGGTGTAGCCAAGTCGAGAACAGCAGTGCGAGTCACGTCACCTCGGGGCACTCAAAAGCCATTTAATGCAGCAACCACCAGAAAAGTAGGACTCCACTGAGAAATACAAAATGAGGATGAACTCCTTTCAGGTCTTTCGTTAATACAGTAACATTGGAACAATTGACAGTAAAAATAAACAAATATTTGCATTCAGGAATTAAACAGAGTGAAATATCCACAAACTGCTAGTCATGCATTTCTTTTGGAACAGCAATTTGCTAATGCATAAATACCACAAAAAAACAATCTCCAAGATTTGAATAAATCACAGACGACTAGAAGAAACAAAGCTCGAATTCTATTTTATGCCTTAAATAGATGACCTAAATATTTAATATATATTAAAAGAAAGTAAAGACCATTAGATAAGTGCAAGCGATTTTCCTCAAAAAGAAAATTGGAACCATGCCCAGGAAAGCTGCTTGGTTTTTTTTTTTCTTTTTTCCTATTTTTTTTTTTTAACTTTCTACTCCATTCAGTCCACATTTTTTTTTTTCCGTAGTAATTTCTGAAGCAAAATAAATTATCTACCATCTGCTATGTCGGGTAAAAGTTCTACCTAGCATCTTCTCGGGAACTACTAGAACATCACCTTTCTTATGGACTAAGTGAAGTGGTATCTCACCAGCGATTTGAACTCTTTCGTAGCTGCATGTAAACATACCTTTCGATTAACGTTTAAAATGTGTAGAGTGAATTGTAACATTACGGGGAAGCAGAAACGGAGCTGCCGAAGGAGAGCTGCACTGGTGTTAGTGAGGGGAGCGAGGGCTGGTTCGCTCGGACACACACACACACAATCTGGCAATGGGATCTTATCCGCGAAGTGTGGAGGGATGGTTGAGAAGGCATCCGTTTGCGAGCAAAGCCGAGATTCTCTGTGCACACTGTCCGCTTTAATCAGAATTGACTTGCGCTACTGGGGTCGCACTGTAACAACCGCACAATGGAGGGATCGCTCTTGGCACCTTTGATGAACTCTTCCAGCGACAGTTTACCTGAAAGGGACGAAAACCAAAATGGAAATAATAAAAAAACAAGTCAGTTGCTGCTGCCACTGTCGCTGTAGCTTAAAAAAACCCCTCCTCACCGAAGCAACATACGTGTATTTAATCTATCACAAAGGCATTGAGGGGAATTTAGTGCAATGCAAAGCAGCCAAATCCTACTCAAGCTCTTAAGCCCAGATGCATTTTTCTTCTGCAAAACAATCTAGCATAATAATTTTTATTTTTTATTTAAAAAGACAGTACCAAATATAAAAACAACTGTTCTAATATAATTTGGCAGCTTTTTGCCCAGAACCAGACTATACAAATTACATGACACATGAACACAAGGTATGGTACCTGAACACATGTACGCTTTGAAAATTATGCCCGTATTACTACAACATTTTAAACCTAAATATCCCAATGTCTCCACTTTGCACGCTCTTGGTTTGTTGTGACATGTAGGGCTGAGTGATGACTTCTCCTGCACCTAGAAGCCACTTGCTGTGCCATGTGGGGTGTACAGGAATGGGACCTGTTTCACAGGGCAGCAAGAAAAGCCACCCTTGGGAGAGCCATCTCTTGCCACGTGTCACTCCTGAGCGTTTCTGGTCTATACATCTTCAGTTTAGGCCAGAGGCACTGACTTGGATGGACCCCGTAACAGTCTGCAGGTCTGAAAAGGTGATCTCTGGAGGAGCAACCATGAGGAGCAACCACCCCAGCATCCCCTGGCTGCAACAGCCCCGAAGCACGGCACGGCACGGCATGGCACGGCACGGCGGAAAGGTCCCATCTGGTCTCCCATCTCTCTCATCCTGGGATGACCCCGCCTCCTGGCAGGTTTTTCCCGAGCTCAGGACCAGTCCCCTGCACAAATGCTATCAGGAGCCCGTGAGCAGCCTTTGCCTTGCCTGCTATCACCAATACTCTCCTGCTTCAGCACTCTGAATCATGGCAGAAATAAGCTGTTGCAATATTAATGAGAAATGAACGGAGGAGACAAGCATTTGCTGTGTCCCTGACACCCTGTCCGGTGATCTCCCGTCTACCTCGTGCTCCCAGAACAACCGACCCCCAGCCTCACACAACACCCCAGGGCCATCCTTACCCAACCCAAACTGCTCCCCTCGAGACAGGCAGGACCCACACACGAACATCTTACACTTGGCAGCTGCCTGCTGCCACTTTTGGCCATGTACCCCCGAAGGGAGGGAGGCACAAGATCATCGTGCCAGTTTTCACCAGTCCAGGATGCTCCCAGCCTGCCACGGGGACAGGGAGAGGACTGAGCTCAGTGGCCAGCACCCAAATCAGGTCGAACAGGGAGGAATGAGCAAAACCTTCCTCTTGTAGAAATTAGAGAAGCACAAAAACCTGTGGCACACTTCTGCCCCAATTTCTGGCTTTTAAGCTAATGTTCCCAAACGAAGTGTTTTCTTAAGTTTTTATCAGCCTGAAAAAGAGTACCCGTAACTGTCAGGACATTCATTAGTTTGCCCCTCTCCTTGCAATACTTAAAAGCAAAGCACAAATCAAAATCTATTTGCAATGTCCAACAGTCAGATGGGGAAGAAGAAACATTTCCAGCCACCAAGAGCACACGTGCTCCCCCGTGCTTGGCACTGCATGGCTTGCAGGGCTGGTATTTCACTGGGAATAGGATGACTTTATTTCAGCAACAAAGCGCAACAGATGGAGGACGTATATAGCAGGTTTTGTGACCACTACTCTGTCGCACATCTGCATGTGCCGCTACTTCCCGCAGAACAAAAATACTTTAATCATGTTATTTGAAGGCCCTCCACATGTGAAATCAGGGGATGAAGGGCTAGTTTTGATGAAGTCAAAGGTAAAAAGGACTTCATCAAGGCCAGGAATTTGCCCCAGCGGCTGCAGCAGCAGATGCCAAAATGCAGCCAATAAAATTCTCTTAAATAAAAACCTTTCTATACATAAGATCGTATTTTTCCGTGTCTCCGTATCTCAGCACTAGAACCAAATCTTTGCCCACACTGAGAACATCAGTAGGATACAGCTCCTGATTTCAACATGGGCAGCTGCCGCCTCGGCCGCTGCCAGGGTAATTCCCAGGGAAAGCTCCACCTCAACTGGGACGAGAGGAAACACGTCGGCAGGCTGATGGGCAGAGGAAATTGCTCAGTTTTGCCTGTTTTTCAAGCCTAAGGAAATGAGCTAGCTCAGGTGGAGGGGTCGTGACGGCTACGCTGTCAGATAATTTATCAAGTGGCTCCATAATTGGCTCGGGAGCTGTAACATCCCCCCGACGCACACGCTGCAACAGAGTAAACACTGCAGGACCACGTGTGACCATGCGTATACGTACACACGCCACAAACATGCACAGAAAATAAGTATTATGGACCCAGGGGAATTTTTGCTTTCAACCACATCCCTGACCCGCATTACTAATGACAAGCCCAGGACTGCAACACTATCAAGGGCAACGGGAACAAAACCTTGTGCCTAGTTCATTCTACGCCCAGAGAAAATAACCCAAAGACATTGGACTCAGGGGAGTTTCAGAGGAGCCTTTGCAGAAGGGGATTTACCCACAAAATGTCAGGGAAGGACTGCTCCCCTCCCATCCCTTCGTCCCCCCAGCAGGAAAAGTCTCTCACCCGCTGCCCACTTATTCACCCTATTTGTTACCGACCAGAGATGCTCGCCGAGGCCAGGCAGAGACCAGATGTACGGGTGGGGACATCCCTGCTCTCTACCCACCCCCAAATACCATCATCTGCTTCGACCAACGCTGGGCTAAAAAACCTGTATTTCTATTCTAGAGCCTATGAAGGGGTTCCGGTGGAGAGCCTACCATCGTTGTTTGTGTCCATCTGTCTGAAGATCTTGTCTGTTCGCTTCTCGGGAGTGGATTCATCTTCCGGCATTTTCATTACTGATGAGACCATTTTGTAGATTGCCTGAGTATTAAAAAAAAAAAAAAAGAAAAGAAAAAAAGATATAAGAAAAACACAACCCAAACAATAAAGCATCAGGACTGAGAAAAAGAATTTAAGCCTGTAGTAATAAAAAAAGGCAGCTGACCCTGGCAAGCAGCTGCAGGACTTTATAAACCAAAACAAATAGGAATTTCTGACTGCAGCTTTTTTTATTTTTCTTTCCTGTATTCATTCGCACTTCAAAAGAAGCTCCCGCACTGCTGGGTCAGTTTAACTGAAAGTCAGGGTCTAGATTAATGTAGGAGCAGGACTGAGCTAAAATACAGGAGGCAATGGTGTGTAATTCTCCTTTCTGCAACCGGGCTAAGCCATCGCCTTTTCGGCTGGCTCTCAACATACACTCAGTTATGTATATGTGTGTGGGGTGTGGTATGGATTACAGGTGAATATGAATATATCAGAATAGGGGTTGTTTTTCTTTGTAGATGGGTAAGGAAACGCATTTTCAGGCTTACAAGAATGTGAATAAAGACGAGACCTCTTTAGGACATCTGCAGTCCTAGCCCTTCTCCTCAATTATCCCTGCTCAGCCCTGAGGACCAACCACCGTGGCACTGGCTGGATGCATTTTGTGCTTCCCAGTGCCCCTTGCAGTGCACTGGAGACAGATGTCAGCTGCAGAGCGGGTGGCAAGCAGCCCACTGCTGAGGCCGAGCCCCGGCCAGCACTTGGGGCAGGGGCACAGGGGGCTCTGCCCCGCAGGCCCCCCCGGTACAGCCCGTGGGCTATGCGTCCCCAGCCTTGGGGAGACGAAGACATGCTACAGCCTTTCATTCGGAGCTCACGTTGACTCAGATTTGAAGTTTCGAAGTATTAATTTTGAGATTAATCAGGTCAGTCAAATTTGCATTTAGGGTTTTTTGATCCCATCAACACCCCACTAAGAAATCCCCAGGGAGAGCTGCAAGATTTTGGCTGCAGGCCAGTCACACAGCACCCTGTTCGTCCCTTGGGCTCTTTCCTCATTTGTACCTCGTAGGTCCCACCATGGCCCCCAGTGTCCTTTTGGGGACCATGGGCTCAGGAGCCTCCCTGGGGCAGGAGGGACCCAGCTCAGCACATCCCTCATCTCCAGCTCCAGCTGTCTCAGGGTGAAGAGGTTACAGCAACATGGATAACATACAAAATAGAGACAACGCCTCACCTGCACTATTTCTAGCATTTCCCCGCGGCTGATGTACCCGTTGCCATCCAGGTCGTACATACTAAATGCCCACTTCAGCTTCTGTTCCAGCTTGCCCCGAGAGGTGACGCTCAGGGCGATGATGAATTCCCTAAAGTCAATCGTCCCGTCGCCGTTGGTGTCAAAGGTGCGGAAGACGTGCTCCGCAAACTTCGACGCGTCGCCATAGGGGAAAAAATTTGCGTATATTTTTTTGAACTCTTCCACAGTCAAATGGCCCGTCGGGCAATCTTTTAGGAAGCCCTTGTACCACTCCTGCAGCTCGTGGTCTGTGAACTCAGTGTTCTCGCGCAGGTCCTGGAGCACCTCGGGGCGCAGCTTGCTGTTCTGCTTCCCCATCCTCTTCGGGACCCGGCTGCAAAGTGAGAGAGCATCCGCCTGAGCTCCGGCCCCGCTTGGCAGAGCGGGGCTGGGGGCAGGCAGAGCCCTGCAGGAAACGCAGACCCTGCCCGGGGCAAGGGGGAAAAAGGAGAAAAAGGATGCTACACATCACTAGGAAAATATCTCATTTCATCTGGCCTCTTCTCCTCTCCTCCAGGCTCTCTCAGTTACTAGTGAGCTGCAGAAGGACAAATTTGGGATGGACTATTTGGGAAATATTAACCCTTATTATTAATCCTAATTATTTAGGAAATAAAAATCCTCATTATTTTATTTCTCTGCCACAATCCCTCTCCTCTACCATATGGCTTGCAATGCCCAGGTCTGGATCCCAACTCTTGACCCACCCCAACAGGCTGATCTGCTGCGATGACCAAGCAGGAAGGGACAGCAGGGGCGATAAAAAGTAAAATCCATCTATTCAAAAATGAAAGTAAGCAGGGACAAAGCGAGGGGCAGGAAGGGCAGGTGGCTCCATGCCAGCCACATTCGCATCATCCAGATGCTCTTTGAAACCCCTTGGCTCATGGAGCATCTCCTCCCTCCTCCCGTGACAGCAGCAGTGGCACACGGGACTTCATCCTTTCCAGCAGATCGCGACACTCTGCCTCCCCGGACAAGCAGAGAAAAGGGCTTTTTAAAGCAAAATGTTTGGCAAAGCAACTCCTTCCAGGTTTATTGGAGTTTACACTTTTATATAAGCTTATTCAGTAAGTTCAATATTCCCCAATGTGGATTTTATCAGGATTTCGGGAGGGGGCTGGGTTTGTCCCCTCCTTTGACAGTGATGCGCAGGTGACTGCGCGGGGGAGACTGCCCAGCAACAGGAAAGCTCCTTCAACAAAATGAAAGATGGTCAATTTGCACTTAGGAAACAACAGGAAAAAAAAAAGATACCATGGTGTATTTTTGACTTTTATCCCTTTCAGCCTTTCATGGCTTCCCAGCAATACCAAACCAAGCTGCCAAGCAAGAGGTTGAACTGTAACTCCTTCCCCAGACTCAAGAGGTTTATTCACAAGCTTTGCACAAAGTCACATCCAAACGCTGTGTCTGGTCCAGCATAAAGGACATTTTTCTGCACAGTCTGTTCTGCCCCTGCTAGGCTCGCCCACAGCCGGTGCAGAAGGCAGATTAGTAACAGGCCAACACCGCGCAACTACTTGGAAACTGCAAGAGCTGAGCAACAAAGCGTGCAGAGACCGGGAAAAACATAATAGGGGCTAAACACTTCCCAGAGAGAAAAAATCCCAGGCATGCATAAGAACCTAAAAAAAAAAAAAATGTTAAAGGTCAGCAAAAAATAAGTTACTCTACAGCAGAGAGATTTTCAACAGCTGAATTTAAGCTCGTTTTATTTGTGTTCCACTTAGTCTCTGCGTCGCCTCAGCAATGTAAAAAATCCACATCCTGCTCTGTGGCTTAATGCTTGGAGACAAAAAACAGCCAGCTGCTCATTAGTTCAATGCATCGGGCTTAACGGAAAACTGTGTTATCACTAGCACTTCTGTTTTCTAAGAAAGCTGCCAATATTTCAGCTCCAAAGCTTTATTTTTGTCCATTATATTGCAGAGTTTTTTCCGGGCCCCCGACACACCTCTGCTTGCTCCCAACATGCAGGGATGCTACAGCTCCCGGTCCCTGCCAGCATCATCCCTAGGAGAGCACTGGGCTGCCCTCCAGTTAAACCACTAACTCCCAGCTGCTCTCGCTGCCTTTCCATCTTTGAATCTCCCCTGCTCCAAACATTCATCCTTGCAGTGCCGAAGGCAGAAAACACAATATTCTCTGCTGCAGTCAATTTGCAGAAAACAGTGGCTTGGAGCAAATAACAGATCGACCATGGTCCTTTTTTTAAGAGCAGAAATTGTAACACTACGTTTCTGTCCTTGGGCGAGGAGGTGCCTTTGGGTCCCATCCTTCAGTGAATCCCCTTGGCTTCATGATGCCCAGTCCAAAAGCAGTCCCTGACTCACCGGCAGCTGCATCAGACTTCCCTGGGAGAGGGGCAGGAGGAGCAGGAGAGCCCACTTAATGCAGGAGCTGGACTTCAAGCAGAAATAAACTCAGCTTTAATCATGCACAGCATTGGGGAACGCATGGTAAAACATCCAACCAGCAGGTAAAAGAGATTTGAAAAGGTTTAATGCCATTTCTCCTTGTTCCTATAATACCTTTATTATTCCTGTTCCCTTAAAAATAGAGGCCCCTAGACAACAGAGAGGTAAGATGTTAACTTCATTTATTAGATTTCACTGCTTCTACTAGCAGTAAGATATATCCTGTTATTTGGACAGATGCTCATTTAATATCAGCTTCAAAAGCTTTATATGCAAGTAGTCTTTGCATTCAACAAATTACAGGTTACTTCAACCCTTCCTCCTCTTTTACATATTTTTGTATCAGAAAAGTAATGTGCAATGCTCTAAACGCAACCCTTTTTTGCAGATGAGCTTTCTGAAAGGCTTCATAATGTGTTCAACCCAAATGTAACCCTGCAGTTGTTGTAACCAATTTTATACGAATAATTAAATAACCAACATTAATTTATTAAAGCCCATCTAAAAAAAACCAGCTTTGATGTGAATGGTGTTGCAGGTAGCTCCTCCAAAATGAAATGCCTAAATATCTCATTAATCATGACAGCAACCCCTGCTGCTGGCACCCAACTGACATTTCATTCGATTGCTATAAAATGCTTTCATCAAATCACTTTCCAGAGGCTCAGCGGCTGATTTAGCCACAAGACCACTCGGAGGATGGCTGCTAATGGAAATCACAGGGAGTGGGTCTGGGATGCTCAGGTCAGTCCTGTGATTAGGGCTGTGGGGTTGTTTTTTAACGAGCCTATACCAGCCAAATCACTCGCTGCAATGGGTGTAGAAGGCAAGGGAGGAGAGACATCCTTGCACCCCATGTTGCCCCGGGCAGTCAGCAGAGACCTAACTCCAACACAGCCTGCCCGTCCCTCATTTCCACCACGCCGGGGTGAAATCCAGGGAAGCAATGCCACACACATTGCAGCGAGGTCCGTCCCTGCTTAGCATGATGAGCAAAAGCCCTCAGAGCATCCAGCACTATCATGGCAGTAACAAAAATAATCACAGGAATG
>NW_009194524.1:1024-16402 GCF_000690835.1 Fulmarus glacialis | reverse complement strand
ATGCCCTTGAGGTGATCAGCCAAGGAAAAGCTTGGAAGTGTAACTGCAGACCAGTAGACTTCACAAGTATACCATCGCTCATGAAAGCAATACTCAGCCATGTAAGGCTCAAACAGGGGGAAATGCAGATGCATTTTTGTTCCCGTTTCACACCAAAATTTTTGTTAAAATTATGTGGTGCTGCTGCCTGCCTGCAATAGGCTGGAGAACTCCTACCTGAATATATCCTCTGTCCTTCTAGGCTCACCAAAAATAAGCAATAATGTCGTAACAAAAGCCTAGCAATGAGAAAAAAGGTCTTTTACTGAGGCCAAGACGCACACCAGTTATGCAGCAACACAGTGAGTAGCTGTAGCTAACTCTGAAACAGCTAAAGTAGCAATTCTGTGTTTTTACCAATAGATGGACTGGTTGTCAGCATCCATGCACTGAAGTATTTGAAATACTTGTAACAAAGCTCAGTGCATCCTACTTTTACATGAACTCTCTGTCAACCACCAGTTACTGCGGGTAGAAGCGTTCTCCGAGCACGTAACCCAGAGACCAACCCGGCTTTGTCACCGCAAACCTTCTGAAGGCAAAACCCCCTTGAACAGAACTCCTGATGGCATCCTCTTAGAGCATCAGTTACGGATGCAAAAGAAGGAATGACTCCTTAGAGATGCACTTCCTTGTGCAAACCCCCTTGGATACTGATTTAGTGTTAATAAAAAGAAGAAAATTGATGAAATGCCTGTCTGTAGGACAGAGTTGCTCTCCAGCAGAGAAAGACAGTGCACAGAGAAATAGAATAAATACTCTTCATATTATCTGAGCTATCTGCTTTGCAGCAGAAAATCTAGCACCATTTCTCTTGCAGCACTCACCAACTCAGTCAAAGCACAGATGTATTTAAGAAGACTCCAGCTCCTGTGGGCCAAGCTGCAAGAGGGAGATGGATTCTCGGGCACCCCAGCTAGCAACAAATGCCTAGCAGTAAGAAAAGATCATGTAGCAAATAGGCTGTAAAATGGGATTATAACGACATCCTCTGGACTATGCTTTGCCCAAGGCCCGTCAATGGGTGTGATCTGAACTGGGAGGGGAAATGTGCAATTACATGGGCCTGGGACAGATAATGAACTCTGGAGTAAAGAGCAGATTTTGTTACGTGTTTTAATGCCAGTATCCTAAGCAACGAGCGTTGCAACAGAGAAGGCACAGGATATACAAATACGTTGCTATAGATATCTGGTCCTGCCTGCTAAACTCATGTGAACTTCTTTTCTGCCCTGCGGCAAAAGCAGCGCCGACGCTCACACACCAGCTACCGCAGCACCCACTTCATCTTCCCAAGCTGTAGACTCGGGGCCAAAAGTAACACCTTTTGATAAAGCTTGAAGTGCAACAAGGAATAGCTTCACCTCTTGAAAAGTTAACAATAGAAACAGCAAGACAAAAGAGAAACCTCAATCAATAATGCCACGAAAAATTCAAACCCTGCAGAAACGCTGCGGGGTTTGAGATGCGAAAGGCTGATGTCAAGAGGAGCTGAAGCTCCTTCCTCTGCTGCCTTCAGGGAAACAGAAAGAGAAACAAAACCTGACAAGCGAAGAACAGACCATACTAAATAAATAAATGGGCTTTTAAAATTTTTCCGTTTCAATGATTAATCACGCTTTTATTTAAATAAGTATCATTGCTTACTTGCAACTTATTTTCAAGTTAAATCCTTTTCAGAAGCTTATTAAAATAAGTGGGTGAAGGGGAAGGACCACCCTCTGTATCACCCACATTTTCAGTTCCAGAAAACTCAGTAACAATTCAGGTAGGTACATTGAACGTCCTTCCAAAAGGCGCAGTGAATTGGTAACACACCTCAAGCCACCTTACTTTGTAAGTTTATCCATAAACACGTACCCAGGAATCGTGTAGTCTTGAAAACCCAATTCCATGTCTGGGATGAAAACCCTTTATAGATAACCACCTACCCCCAGCTCGCCAAAGAAAGATATAATCACAAAGAATCACAGAATCATTAAGGTTGGAAAAGACCTCTAAGATCATCGAGTCCAGCCGTCAACCCAACACCACCATGCCCACTAAACCATGCCCCTAAGCACAGAATCACAGAATCATTAATGGTCCAATCCTGCAAATAGCTATGAGAGAGGAATATTTCCAGGCTGGCACATTGATTTCATGGAGTCAGCTGCAAGGGCTGAAACCTAAGAAATTCACTTACAGGTCTCTGGATTGCTCCTGTCTATTGAAGTCTCTTTACTTGAGATTATATTCCTGATTTACAGGGAAAAATGAATTAGTCTCTGACATTGAGCATCAATGCATTAACCCGAGAACCATTTTACGTTCGTATCATCGGTATGCAGTGCAGAGGCATTTGCAGATGATAGCGGCAGTATCTGTTTCTCCCCAGCCGCTGCAGTCACTGCAACGAGCCGGGGCACGCTGGCACCCGCTGCGCCCGCAGACACTGACCCCCATCACCAGGAGATGAGAGTTTGCCGTCGAGGGCATGGTTACAAATTCACTGCAAAGAAACAAAAGAAGCACAAAACACCTCCAGACATTCATGAATTGCTGCTAATGAGGAAAAAATGAGACCTGCGTTGGGACCAGAAAAGTGGCAGTTCTTCGGGGAGCTCTCCATAATGTTCTCCAGCTCAGGGAGGAGAGCTTATTACTGTAAAGGGCAAATATTCCCAATGCAATAAGAAAAGCCCAGAAATCTTTTGAGTAAATTAGGAAATTGGGTTAATTTGGGTGGGAGCAGATTGGGTAGCAATGCAGCTTGTGATTGCAGACAGGAAAAGAAAATCATGAGTGGATTTTCCTCGTCTCCTCCCTTTGCCCTTTCCTTTTTTTTTTTTCTTTTTTAAACAAAACCAAGGCAGAAGCAGCCAGCCCTATTTTGTCTTCAGACGCTGTGCAAAGTTGGCAAGGCTTAAAAAAAATAAAACATTACAGTTTGTTTACACAATATTACAGAGCAAGGAAAACATGTCAGCACAATGTCTTAGCACACAAGGTCTTTTTCTGAGAAGGTTGGGTTGCATGAGGAAAAACCCACGTCATGTTCACTGAAGATACTATTGTGATAAATAATTTTAAATAAAGCTCTGTGAGTGCAGGCCTGCAGGATAGGGAAAGGTGCCTGATGCGAACTGGGAAATCAGAGAAAACATTGCAACCTTTTAGAAAAAGGGAAGAAAAGTGTCAAAAATCAGCACAGGGCATTATATTTTTAATGTAATTAAAACCACAGAATTAGCACAGTTGGGCTGTTTTGTCATTGGATTTTAAAAGTTTCATATGATGCATTTATTTAATTGATGAAGGTAGATCACAGAATAATTCTCTACAGAATAATCACAGCCCTGGGAGAAAGGAAGCTGGATTAAACTTCAGATGAATTAGCCAAAATATGGCAGTATCAAGAGCCAGCCAACGGCACCTGAGCAAACCCCACAGCATCAGAGCCATTCACGTGGAGAAGATGGAGAGTTTGGGGACGATGACACTTGTTAAAGAGCCAGTGACAGACGATAATCAACCCTCAGGGGCTGGTCTGCAAGACCATCCTCACTGCTAATGATGCCTAAATAAAAAAAAAAAAAAAGAAAAGAGATCTGACATCCTTCCCTTCCCCCGGTACTGTGCTGAGGCACGGGGGCTGCAGGAATCAAGGGGATTTCAGGGTAGCTAATTTGAAACAGAGAAGGGGAGAGGGTTGGGTTCGTTTTCAAAGAGTGGAAAGAAACTTTTTTTTTCTTTTTTTTTTTTTAAAAGCATTATTTAGTAGAGGTGTGCTTAGTAAAAAGATGCTCAAAAATGTGGTTTTGGAGATATGCCAACTAGCTCTCTTTAACAAAAATTCAACCAACATTTATTTAGAAGCTTAATTAAAAATACTGAAACACCGGGGGGAAGAAAATCAACCAAAAGTGAAAGACTGTTTGTCACTAACCTTTCATCCACCAAATACACAGCTATTGCTAACAATTTCTACTACTAGCCAATTTTTTGTTCCAAAAATCTCAAATCTAATATAAATGCATGTTTATTTTATTAAACTAGCTTTCTAAGTGAGCTTTTTTTGGGGGGGGGTTGTTTTTTTTTTTTACACAGATCATCACTTTAAAATAGCACAAAAGCCACTGGTTAACTTCCTTGTAAAAATACACTCCTTTAAACCAAAATTCTTCTCAAAACACTGTTCTCTTTCCCCTTCAGTGGCAACCACTAATGATAGTAATCTAATTATTTCACACCTTTATTTTCCTGTTTGTTGAATGAAAAAAATGCTAAAGGTAAAAATCTAAAGGCAAACCTAGAGTTTAACCTTTTTTTTTCTTGCAGAGGTGTAAAAACCCTGTGAAATAAAAACTCTGTAAAATAACTACACGAGAACAGCATCCCACCCATATGGAAGGAACCTGGTTTTGCTGGATGCAGCGATTCAGGCAGCAGAAGACCAAATCTTCTGCTGGTAGGAATCAGCCCAAGCTCTACATTAGCTGAGGATATTACTCGAGTCTTGGGTGCAGGTGACTGTACCAGCCTCACAGGGATTTTTTAAATTTATTTTTAAAATCAAGGAGCCAGAAGTGCAGAGACTACTATCACGTGCAGGAAAGCCATGTCCCCAGCACACATCTTGGACAAGAGCATCACATGAGGAATGTGATACGAGGTTCACGCTCAGGTTAGTATCATGGCAACCACAAGCCTTCGTGCCTTGAGAACACAACGCCAAACACCTTGTATTGAATTACAGCAAAATCTATGCTGGGATGTGGACGCCCATCTGGGGCAACGTCCTGCTGTCCTCCTGGGATGGCAAGGTCTGCCCATGCCAAGGCACACCCGGGCTGGTGGATCCCCACAGGCAACGTGTGCGAGGGTACGCGCGGGTGTTTGCCCAAGGCAGTGCCTCGGTGGTGTGAACCCCGGACCCCAACGTCGTAGGCATGAGCGGGGCATTGGTGTTCCTGTCAGGTGGATCCTGAACACAAAGTGCCATTTTCTATACCCATTACGGAGATGAGATGGACATCCTTGCTTGATCAGTGGTGATATGACAGACCATCTCTCCGGCCATGCATGATACTCAGTGATACAAGTAATATACCTTCTCACCCCTTACTTCAGTTCCCATCATTAAAAATTGGAGAGGATCTCCAGAAAACAGGAGACATCATATTACTCTGTGATTAGTTCCTACAAAATCAGTACAAAAATGGGCAACACCCCTTCGCTGAGCTGTCAGGGACTGTGCTTGCTGGACTCTTCCAGCCGCTGAGTCCAAGGCAAGCAGAGGCTGATGCAGCAGCATGGCAGGACACCTCCAGTCCCAGCTCACGTGCTAAGTAGTTGCAACTTTCATTAATCCTGAACACTCAACAGTATGATTTGCTTTTAAGTGCGTTCACTATAAATTATGCATAAGAGCAATATGACTGTCTCAGAGAAAGGGAGTGTTCCATATCAGAGGAGACAGCTGAAGACCCTCTGACCCAGACACACAGTGACATTTTTAGGGCCACCAAGAACAGCCCTATGAAAATCCTTTCTCTCCTCTGGCATTTCTGCACGGCATTCATCTCGGAAGCAAACCATGCAATCCGCATTCAAGACATCACTTTTTTCATTAACCTCCACCACGGGGTTCCATCTCCAGCAATATCCACACCAAATGTGCTTTTCTGAGCGCTGCGGGTAAGGGCTGCCTGGAGCTGAGTCTCTGTCAGCAGGCTCAGCAAGACAGTAAATGGAAAATCAAATCACGTTGAACTTTATATTTGTATCTAAGTGATGCCAGTAGTGGCCAAATGGGTGTATTTTGTCCCTAACTGGGTAGGGCAACAGGAAGGAGATGCAATGGGTTTGAAGCAGTAAGTACCCCGACAGGCGTGGGATGAGAAGAACTGACAGGCCATCTTGGCCTGTATCAGAAACAGTGTGGCCAGCAGGAGTAGGGAGGTGATCGTGCCCCTGTACTCGGCCCTGGTGAGGCCGCACCTCAAATACTGTGTTCAGTTTTGGGCCCCTCACTACAAGAAGGACATTGAGGTGCTGGAGCGGGTCCAGAGAAGGGCAACGAAGCTGGTGAAGGGTCTAGAGAACAAGTCTGATGAGGAGCGGCTGAGGGAACTGGGGCTGTTTAGCCTGGAGAAGAGGAGGCTGAGGGGAGACCTCATCGCGCTCTACAACTACCTGAAAGGAGGTTGTAGCGAGGAGGGGGTTGGTCTCTTCTCCCAAGTAACCAGCGATAGGATGAGAGGAAATGGCCTCAAGTTGCGCCAGGGGAGGTTTAGACTGGGCATTAGGAAAAATGTCTTTCCCCTTGGAACAGGCTGCCCAGGGAAGTGGTGGAGTCACATATTTAAAAGACGTGTAGATGAGGCACTTAGGGACATGGTTTAGTGGGCATGGTAGTGTTGGGTTGACGGTTGGACTTGATGATCTTAGAGGTCTTTTCCAACCTTAATGATTCTATGATTCTGTGACCTCCACCTGAGACCACACACGGGGCACATCCTGTCCCACTGCCTTGGTGCTGCATCAGTGAAGGTCTCGACTGGAAAAACAGGAAATGAGTGTCTTCTCTCAACAACGACATTGAAGGTGCACATTCATGGGGGGAGAAGGGGATGAAGGAGAAAACCCACTCCTGATACTACCTTAAGGTCTCTCTTTCAGATGGCACTATCTTAATGAACTCTGTTTTAGCAAAGGCAAAAAAAAAGGCACGTCATTGGCAAGGTTTTAACATGTCAGGCCATGGACAGATAAGCTCTTCTGGGTCTGGCCATGCCAGGATACTGACCTCAGCCATTTTTTGATCTTGTCATTTATTACTCTGGTCTCTGAAGAGACCCTAAGCTGACATCAACTACTCATCAGCTCCACTTCTAACAGGGCTACAGAAAATCCTGCTAAACCAAACACTTTCACCAACTTCTGCATCTTTCACAAACCAAGATGCACGCTAGCCACCAGGCTGCCATTTTTTTTAATCTCCCTTCCCCAAGGATGACATATCTATTTTCCTGGAAATTTTCAGCAACTTTTCTGCACAGGGAGAAGGTATCCTGTGTGAGAAACCATGTCAACAAGACCTTTTCGTAAGTGCAATGCTTGTGTAGCATCAACAAAATAATTTATCATTTATTTTTTCCTCTTGAGAGGAACAGGAAAAAAGTGTTTAAAGGACGTGGCGGTGGCTAAAAGGAGGGCTCCACTGATGAAGGATGGTGCACTAATTGAAAGTTGCTGAAGTGATGCTTTCTCCCGGGGTGTGCAGACTTCATCTTTCAGCACACAAGAGCAAGGCCGCTTCCCTTCCCCTTGAAGCCTGCTAACAATTTTTTGTTAGCGGTACCTATGTTGAAAAGGGAAGGTCAGCGAACGTACCACCTTCAGGATCAGGGCAGTCAGCTCCAAAACTGATGTAGATGTTTGGAGTCACACTGGCATCAGGGAAGAGGTTCCTGCCAGAGGAAGGTGAAGCTTTACGTGCTCAGCTGAAGGCAGTCCGGACCACGGAGGCACCAGGTAGATCCTCCAGCTGATGGTCTGCTCTGGCCGAGCCTCTTCTCTCTCCCCTCTGCAAACACAGGCACGATCCTGCTGCTGGACTTCCCTCAGATACACCCAGCACAACAGAAATAGTCCCACACTTCCCCGCCATGCTCTGAAGAAAGTAGGCAGTACCTTAAAAGCATTTCAGGCCCTCACATCCTTGTGGTTAACATTTTTTTTTTTTAGCTTGTTGACCCTCTATCGCAGAGATTGTGAGTTGTGAAACTTAAAGATAAGTCTGACAACTCAAACGCAGCAGCAAGCATCAATTGGGTTCCCAAAGGAAGGTCAACCCCTGTATTTCCTCTCTGCAGCACCAACATTTGCAGGAGGGGTGGTGGGGCAGGGCAGACAGATGGACATTTATATATCCAACAGCCCAGCCCAGGACACAGCTCTCTGGCATTTTGGTGCTGAAACCTTCTGTTTTGGAAAAGGAGAGGAGTCGCAGCTGAGGATGACCCCGTTGAACAACGGCGCGTCTCCCCGGCACGCTGGGTTTTGGAGCAACTCCAAGAAGGGTGGGACTGTAAGGAAGTGGACAAAAGCTTTGGATAGAGATCTACAGGGAGGAAGCGCTTCCTACTTCCTATACTCCACAGAAAGGACGAGGGCTTTAAATAACCCTCCTCCCAAGCCCTGCTTAAGACCAAAAAGGTTGCCGCTGGAAGAAAGTCCTATCTGGCTGGGACCCGGCTGAAGGCTGCTGGGGGTCTCCCACAGGATGCGGCCACCCTGCTGCTCTTCCCACCACATCGGTGGGAATGGGAAGGCTGCCCGCAGTCCCGGCACAACTAGCACCATCCAGATAAAAAAGCCCATGGAAAGTCCGGGACAGGGCTCTCAGCTCCCCCACCAAAGGTGCGGAGCCAGACTTGCCCCCCAAGAACATCCTTCGCTGAAAAAGGAAAATGAAGAAACTACATTTACACTTTGAAATGCCACCCTGACATCACACTATTTCTCAGCCCCATTTACCTTTTAGCCCTTTCTCGTATGGCTCATAGGGCTGCAGCAGCCCCTTTATTCTGGAGGCACTCAACCTCCTCCATCCATGCCTCCCAGCTCCTTCCCTCCCTCCCCACCTCTGCAGCCACACCGGACCTTCCCCTCTTGCCTCCCTGCCTCTCACATGGTCCCACGTGTAGACCATGAACACTGGAGCCTGGACAACCTGCAGGTTGGGCAACAGTACTGATAAGGAAATAACTGGCATTGACCAAAAAACCCCCACTCTGAATGAATACCAGTGGAATATTTACTTTGCTTGGATGTAAGAGAATCAGACCCTAAATACAGTAATACATATTTACAGACCATCCAGATCTTCTCTCTGTACAGTCCTGCATCAGTTATCTTATCTGTCCATTTTTAATGCATATATTCAGTTGTCAGACCTCTCGCCTACCCTGTTCTCTACCCTGAGCGTCAGCCAGCAGGAAGAACTCTATTTGTCATTTTTCAAGCATCTTTAGTGTGCTGGAGCACCCATCGCCTATTAACCCAAGAGAAGACGACTTGTGCTGTGCCAAAGTTGCTTAAATCTACATCTGAAATATTTTCAATGGGCTGGAAGATTTAATAGCGGAAAATAAGGGAGAGCAGGAAGGAAACCACACGTTTGGAGAATATCAGGCTAGACAGATTAAGAAGCAATGTGGAAAAATATATTCCAAATCATATTCCCAAAACAAAACCAAAGATATAGGCAGGTCAGAAAGAACCAAGTTGTACACACATTTCTGCTACGGTTCCTGGAAAGAAAATGCATTGCTTTGAAATGGGATTGAATAAAAAAACTTCACCTTCCTGGAGGAAAAAGTTAGTTCATGAATGGCTTTGCACAAAGCAATTACCCACAGGTTTGGAACAGACATCTGTGGTTTTGACCTGCCGAGACAGCCATCGAAACTCCGCTTGGTCCAAAACTGGGAGAGATAAAGTTATCAACTCCTCCCTGGTTTTACAAGGGAGCAAAAGAATCAAAACTATTTCTCATAGCAATTATCTGCCAGGTTCTGGGTTCACTGAACAACAAAATGCGCTCAGTAAATGTACTGTTGTTATAAAACTCCCGGGTTATCTCTGCTAATTCATATTATGGCAGTACGGTGAGCACTCAGCTGAAATTAGACGAAGTGCAGTAAGAAACACCCCTTGGCAACACCGAATTCGGAGCCAGAGGTGACAGAGGCGGACCTGCCTGAGGGCAGGCCAGCCCTGGAGAGGCGCCATGTCCACCACGGGCATGCAGTGAGGCGAAGACACTGAATGCCACCATTCCTGCAAATTCAGTTCAGCTATTATAGGCTATTTCTCTTTTTCTTGTTGCTTTCAAACTAAGTGTCCTATAAGCTTCCGTTACTCAGCTTTGTCCTAATGGCTTCTGTACAGAGCTATGCCAGGGTGGATGTATCTCAATATACTCGCCCTTTAATGAGGTCAAACCTCATTATTTTCAATATTCCTGAGGATGAGCTGCTCCTCTTGGAAATACGGTCACATTGAGGCCCTTAAAGTGTCACACGGATGTGTG
Source organism: Fulmarus glacialis (assembly GCF_000690835.1). Taxonomy (NCBI): domain Eukaryota; kingdom Metazoa; phylum Chordata; class Aves; order Procellariiformes; family Procellariidae; genus Fulmarus; species Fulmarus glacialis. The sequence goes on along the minus strand of NW_009194524.1, from coordinate 6,282 downwards.
TTTGGATGTTTAGGTAAGCGTCAGGGGAGCTCACGTCAAACGAGCTTATCTGTCACACCGGGGTACGAGTGGCACTGGAAAGCCCTGGCTGCCCCCCTGCACTGCATGTTTTTCCTGCTTCTTGCTGAGACACAATGGCCTCTTGTGCATAAACCCAGGCAAGCTTTACTCCTCCTGGTATGACCGGTGAGACCAAACTAATGGCAATTTCCCCTCATTCGGCTGAGCTAACAGCGGGGATTCAACAGGGGAAGGGACCATCCAGCTCACCAGGTTCGGGCTCTGGTACGGCAGATGTAGCATCACTCATTGACTTTCTTCTTGAGCTTCATCCCAAAAGCCAGCCAGGCTTTGCTCCCATCACCCCAGTCACGGGCCTGATTCCTCTAACAGCTCAAAACCATCTTCTAACTTCCAGCCTGAATGTATCAGTGCTGGTTACAGCATTTGCTCTGGTCCCAACATAATCTTCCCTAGAACTTCCCCTCTGCTACGCACATGGATAAAGAGCCATCACTCCCACATCAGCCTTGACTTTCCTGGCTTAACGGACCAGGTTCTTCTCGCCCCCTCTCAGACACACATTCTCCTTTCCCCGTGTTGTAGAAATCCTCCTCTGCACTTAGTGCAGTGACAGCCTCCCCGGCCACCAGGACCACACTGCACCACTTTGGATAAGGTCTCGCCCGTGCCTGCACAGTGACACCGAGTTTCCTTATCTGCACTGGGAACTCATCCAAGCAGGGGATTTGTCTTTTCACCTTAGTGCCTTGGGTCAATCTGTGTTCAGCTCTGCCCAGGCTCTTCTCCACGCTTCCAGATGAGCAGCTTCTCCCTGCTTCAGAGACTGACTCCCCCTGCATTTCACACCTTTTCTGTGGCTTCCATCCCCAGGGCTAACCAGCTCTCTCAAAACCACATCCTGATCTTCTTTCACGTTAATGACAAACACCAGTGTTGTGGCACCAGATACCTGATCTGCGCACTCCCAAATGTGGAGCTTCAAAACCCATTGGCTGATAAGGTCTAATGGAAGAGATGCAAAGCTCAGTGGAAAAACAACATTAAGAAGTAAGTGTTCCAACACATTTCTGGAACATCTCCACATGTAAAACCTAGCGGTGCACGTCACACAAGGATTTTCCAGTTCCTTCTCCAGCTATAAGTGTCGGGTGACCGGGGAGGACGACGTCTACCACCCATCCAGTGGGAGAGCAGAGAATAACGGCATATTTGTTTTATAAACAAAACAGCAGGCTTGTACAAAACCAACCAACCAAACAAATCTAACCACAGCCTTAACAAGGGGAGACCACAACCACTCTCTATTTGCTATTCAATAGGATCTGTGTACTGGAAAACATGTTCAGCAAGTGCAGCTTCTCACACACATATATTTGTGTTTTATCCATAATAAGGTTTTTTCCCTCCTAAAGGGGGAGATTCAGATCTGGCACATCAGAGGAACAGCTGTTACAAACAGAAAGGCCATTAGGCAGTTTGCTCTGAAAATAAAAAATAAAATCTGCCTTTACTAGAGCAGTGAAAAAGGTGACTGAAAATAACCCCGAATGCTACGAGCAGGTTGCAGCCCCCTTGGAGCATGAGGGGCCTCAGGATCTGCTGTATGGGCAGGGGAACCTCTTCAGCAAACACGCGTTCATGCATGCTTACAGACACACAGTGCTTGCAGTCAATGAGAGATTTGCTACTGAGAAAAGCACTTGGTTTGTTTTTTTTCTGACATCAAGAGAAGCGTGCACTTCGCTGCTTTACCCCCGGGCAGGACTGCGACGGTCTGGCACAACTCCTTCCCGAGCTCCAAGCAGCACTCGCACCAGAGCAACACGGCAGGACCCTCTGCAAACCAGAAAGGCACCCTGGATTGGGTCGCCGTGCAAGCAAATTGATGAGGAGAAACCATGCAAAAATACCGCAAGTTTGATCATTTGCCAAAACTTTGGTCTATACCGTAACGGCGTTTGGATGTACGTTGAGGCATACAGGTAGCTTTGGCCAGGCACAAGCCTGCTCAGCTGGGTGCTTACTCCGATGGCCCATCACTTCTGACACACGCTTCAAACCCCTACATGTCTCAGCATGCCAGTTAATAAAATTGGTGCATGCATAAATCCCTCAGATCTACTTTTCCTATAAAAAGCAACTGTTTCTTGACCAAAACTGCTCTTTCCAGCAGGGAGGGGAGCTGTGGCAGCATGTTCCTCCAGGCTGCACCACGAAGCTATGGGGGCTGCCAGGAGCACCGCAGGCAGAACTTACAGAAGTCCTCAGCAACCACTCTTTACCCACTCTTTACCCACAGATAACCCCACTAAAACACATACAATTTCATGATGCTGCCACTGCAGCCAGTGTTTCCAATCCTGCCGCTTTCCCAGAGAAAACCATGGTGCACACACACTCCAGCGCTATGTTTTACATGAGTAGCATGGTAAAAAGTCTTTCTCCATCTTTTTATATATTGAAAGGCCACAATAAGGTCTCTCCGGAGCCTTCTCTTCTCCAGGCTGAACAACCCCAACTCTCTCAGCCTTTCTTCATAGGAGAGGTGTTCCATCCCCCTGATCATTTTCATGGCCCTCCTCTGGACCCGCTCCAACAGGTCCATGTCTTTCCTGTGCTGAGTGCCCCAGAGCTGGATGCAGGACTCCAGGTGGGGTCTCACCAGAGCGGAGTAGAGGGGCAGAATCACCTCCCTCGACCTGCTGGCCGCGCTGCTTTTGATGTAGCCCAGGATACGGTTGGCCTTCTGGGCTGCGAGCGCACATTGCTGGCTCATGCCCAGTATTTCGTCCACCAGTACCCCCAAGTCCTTCTCAATCCATTCCCCCCCAGCCTGTATTGATACCGGGGGTTGCCCCAACCCAGGTGCAGAACCTTGCACTTGGCCTTGTTGAACCTCATGAGGTTCACATAGGCCCACTCCTCAAGCCCGTTGAGATCCTTCCAGAAGACATCCCTTCCTTCAAACTTATCAACTGCACCACTCAGCTTGATGTCATCTGGAAACTTGCTGAGGACGCACTCAATACCACTGTCTATGGCATTAATAAGTTAAAATACATGACAACACCTCACAAGGAAAAGACCAGACAGGGAATACCAGCACAGACCGAGCAATACCGCATGTGGGACTGAAGAATGTACGCACAGCTAAGCTGGACCACAATTTCTAGAAACTCCATTTCCATGTTTTATTTAATTTAACAAACTAAAACCCTAAGTGCAAACTGAAGGCTCAATGACAACTCATACTAAACAGACTGGCTACTCAGATCATTAAAACACTTGAGAGCTACTTTACTTCCTTCTGTTTATGCTCTACTAATCACTACATTTCTCTCAGTCTGATAAAGTAATTAAAAAAAAAAAATCCATTCCGCTTTCAGTTTCTGACCAGAGGAAGCATCAAGAGTTCACAAGCAACTGGTATTTTCTTAAATGAGAAATATTATTCTTCATATACTTTTGGTAAATAACTCAGCTGAGTTAAAGTATGAAACACGTGTAAAATTAAATAGGCAAGAATGTAAACTTAGTGTCTCTGCTTCAACACACTCCCAGCCTCACCTAAGGAGCGACTTGGCTGGAAAGTTATTTATTGAAACAAAGAGGCCAAGTGATGCACAAGTGCCAAAGACATGGAAAGGAGAGCAGGGAGGGTAATGCCTAAGTCAGTTATGCAAGTGGGGAAGGACAGGATGAAAGGACAGGAGGACTCTGCGGGATGCACAGCAGCCAGCCTCGGAAAGCTCATAAAGAGCTTTGGCAAGAACCGGCCGCCCCGCCGGTGATGGTGAAGCCGGGCTCCAGCATCGCTGGCTGTGGGACCCCATGCCTGGTACCCCGAGCAGCAGGGCAAAGCTCCCGGCAGTTTGCTGCCGAGCTTTGTGCTCCACATGCGTGGAGCCTGCGGGGTGCTGGGGAAAACAACAAAAAGGGCTTTGATGCTTTCTCTGCCATCTATTCTAGTTTTTAATGATGATTTTTTTTTTTCTGGGTTTGCTGCTGAAGTGCCCACGGACAATGAGACTATTGAGCACTTACTCTAGCATGAGATTAGTTTGGGTTTCAGTTTCTGCTGAGCCAGCTCATTTGCTTCCACATTCTTACAGGAACAGATGCTAAAATACAAATGGGCAGTCATCATCATAAAAGCAGAAGGAGGAAGATTTTTCATGTAACAGCAGTTAAATTTATTATTTTTCACAGCTTTAGCCAGAACCATTCAATAGCTTGCTCCTCTGTCTAATTACATTACATTAAAGAGGCAAGGAGCTATTATTTCATCTTTTCTTTAATAACAAAAAACCCACATACACACCTCAAAATATCAAAAACCCAACCAACCAACAAAAAAACTGGCCAAACTGGCCAGATGAAAAGAAGTCTTCAGAGGAGCTAAATAGAAAAATTACTGTAGTCCCCTCCCAAGTGCCTCGCGTGACTGCGGTGCTGCTTTCAGACACTGAATTTGATTGCTGCAGCAATTAGTCACAAAATTCAAGGCGAGTTCAAACCGCGGAACATCTCTGCACTACAACCAGTTCTTCCCCCACAGAGGAAAACCAAGCGGATGAATAACCCGCGGTTAGTAAAAAGCAGCTAGCCATCCCTGGACTGCGACACCGGCAAGGACGAGACGACAGCAGCCCTCATTAAACACCCCTCGTGCCACCACTCGAGTCAATGCAGGAGGATCTCCTCCCCGCTGGGTGCTTTGGCATCCAGCAGCCGCAGCCCAGAGCATCCCCCCAGGCAGCTGCAGCAGCTCCGTGAAGCACGGAGCCATGCAGCAGACACAGAGCCACCAGGACTTGGACTTTCTTCGGGGGAAGAAAGGTGGAAAGAAACTCAAATCATTTGTGACACTCATCAGAGCCCTGCTCCGCCAGACTAGCCACGTTTCCCTTTCCACCATTATTCCCTTTGTGATTACTTGTGCAAAACTGCCTACAGTCATCCAGAAACTAAATTGCATCCATCAACTTTATCCCTGCTCAGAAAAGCCCCAAGTATGGCAAGATGCTCCCCCATGCAGCTCTGCTATTCAGATGCTTCACCAGCTAGATGGGCAATCTGCAACCCCTCAGGCACTTTTTAAAGTCGCTTTAACGTACAGATATAATATCCATCGTCCACTAATGCTTTTAAAATGCCGGATGCTTCTCATTGGCCGCCCCAGCTGGGCAACCCATCGCTCGGCAAGCCCCTACCTCCCCGGGGCCGCCTTGCCA
>NW_009194524.1:0-993 GCF_000690835.1 Fulmarus glacialis | reverse complement strand
TGCTGATCCTGCAAGCGCGATCTCCTCCGGGCTGGGGGACAAATACGTTAATATGGGTCAGAAAACCGAGATCACGAAAGATCAAAGCCACTGCTTCCCCCATCAGTGTAAATTTTTCCAGGAGGTTGCTAAACCTCTGAGAACTAACAAGCTGCGAAGTATAAATATGCAATGTAAATATACAGATGATATATATGTCGGTAGGACTAATGACGAGAAATCACGGATAAAACTTAGAAGGACTTTCAGAGAAATCTTTCCAAATCACCAGCTTCTGGATTTGAGACAAGTTCATGGAGGTAAAAACAAGGTTCATAGAGTAAAATGGATTTAGGTCACACGGAGAAGAAAGTAAAGGTCCCTGCTGACAGCTCAGGCCAGAACAGGCTCTGCAATATCTTACTACACACAAGCTAGGGGAGTTTCAATCCTGCTTGTAAAGAGCAGAGAAAACTACACAAGTTCCTATTGCCTTTGTCAGCTTATTCATAAACACTTTAGTATTTAAAAAGCAAAAGCAACACATTAGGAAATGTCGTAGCATCCTTAATGAAAAAAAAAGCTCCCAGGGCATCTCTCAACGAACACACCGCCCTGTGGTTCAGCCGGGCGCTGCCTTTCTGGCTCCCCGTCTGCACCTCTCCTAGCACCGGCTCAGCAAACCGCCCCAGCGCCGTGCTGCTCCTCCCTACCCAGAGAGCAAAGCCCCCCGTGAGCCGGCACAGCTGCCACTGCACAGTGTCCTGGTGGCTCTTGAACCGAGTTTTGGTGCTGGTTACACCACCGTAATGCCACGCTGCTGCATCGGCATAAGAGGCTGCCATTATATCATACACTTCATGAAGCTCACACAGAGCTTCACCGTTGCTCTGCTTGCTCACCCGTTTCACCCAGAGCTGCTTTTTCCACTCCAGACCTCTGAACCACTCTCTACTGTTTAGGGTTCAAAGCCAATCACCTCCCTCCCTGCCAAAACTCATACGCTCGGGACCG
>NW_009194523.1:0-9172 GCF_000690835.1 Fulmarus glacialis | reverse complement strand
AAGCACTCGACCTCATCATCACTACCACTACTTATGCTAATGTTTAAAAAGGAGGAATAGTACAATCAAATAAACTGAACGTGTTCATAGTAAGGAAAAAACCCCACTGGAAAAGAATTGGATGAGGCAAACCACTTGTGGACATAAATGCAACTGGTTAGATTCAATAACATTTGAAAAGTTGAGAAACCATGCAAAAATATATACATATTCGTGTCGGCAACCATATGGGAAATCTCTGTAAAGCCCTATTTAAATTAAAGTACACACACATATTTTTCATGCAAGGAAGAAACAATATGTAGTACTTGGCACCACACACTCTTTTTATTTATTTGGGTGGGCTCAGGCTGTATGTGGTGACTATATTAACTAATAGTCTGGGGAGAGAAATATTAAGGCAGAATGTACAACTTTCCCAGGCTATGCACAAAATTTAAGCCAGAGCTGCCTGGTAGTTGGCAGTAAATTTTTCTAAGAACAAGTCAATTGTACCCAGAAAGCAAGCAAAAGGCGTGGAAGCAGTTCCTTATGCTGACTCTATTTTCAACTTTCTACAGTGGAAACTTGTTTTTTTAAGTACCTCAGCTGTGAAAAAGGATTTAAATGAGATATACTCAAATCCTTGGGCTTAGTCCTACAAGGAAACCTCTGAGCAAGAGTAAATCTCATTGAAGTCAGTGAATACATTGAGTCCTTTATAGCACCTGCTTGCACACACTCAGTGGTGCATAGTCACGCTCTCCAGTGGGGAAAAGGATGCCACGTGCCCGGAGCACCCCCCCTCTGTGGGTGCAACTACTCGAGTCACTAATGTCTGGGAGGCAAGTGGTGTCACCCGTAGCAGAAATATGCCAGTTTCGTGTAAGTAGGAAAAGGCAGAAATCCAGATTTTATCTATCACGTGGACTCCGTCACAGTAAAACAAAACAAAACAAAAAAAGACTCTTGTAACAGACTATGAAGAACCCTAGTCAACCTCTTCAAAAAAGAATCACTTTGCTAAAATAGTTTCCCACTGTCTTTTCCTTGAAAGAAAAATTACATTCTGTTGCAGGCTACCTCTTCTGTCACTCTGAATGAGAGATATGAAGTACATACTTATTCACAAGGTCTGAAAAGCTGTATATTGCCCTCACAAAACAGGTGTCTACGTACTTGAAGGGTTTAATCTTGCTCCCCATTGACGTCTGTAGAAATGGGAACAAAGCAGTTTGACTAAATATGTAGCCATTCACAAGTCACCAGAGATGTACAAATGTGTTTGCCTGTTAATGTGGGTTTTATTATTTGAGCTATGAAAACGAGATACACTAGAGAGCCAAAGGATTACATCTTTTTAATTAAAAAAAATTAGAGTAATCATCTGGTTGGAAGACTTATTCTTTTCTAATTACATGTCATTTTATAAGTTCTCTTGGGTTTATAGAACTTACTTCTTAAATGCTAGTGATCTGAAAACAAGACTGCACTGCAGGACTTGTTTCAAGTACAGTGCTAGAAAAATTTCATTTTTCGCACATAATATATATCAGGCACTTATGTACAAGGTTAGAGAAAAAGTTATTAATAATTGATGTTTTGATGTAATCAAATGCTGGAGGTTTCTTTCTAATTTAGGTTGATATTTTGAATTCTAAAAAATATTTGCAGTACTTCTTGGGACAGAACTAAACACACCCAAAGGATAGGGAAAGGTTTTTCTTATTGAAATGGGGACAGCCTCTGGGTGAAAACCATTCAGCAGAATTCAACAGCCAGGAGAAAGCCGCTCTGAAGCAGCATTACAGTACTTACTGAAAGAGACAGTATATTTTCGAGGTAGGTGTAGACCAATTAGACCAAACTAACATTTTACTTAGCAATGACTCACTTCGCCCCAGGGTGAACTGCAGTCTAGGAAGGCCACATACGCTGTATGTTGTCTTTGGAATGCTATAGCAGAGCTCACCAGGCATAAACCTGAAAGCTGGGAATATGGCCCAGCATCTGCCTCTTCCCTGTTTTTGAGCTGCCTTTCCTCTGCCCCTTGAGCCGAGGTCACGTCCTACACCTTTCCGAGACAGCCACTGTACTTTGTCTGTGAGGGACAAGAGAGGCCAAGGAGCTCCCTTGATTCTTGCTCTTTCCACCCACTTTGTCAGGGTGTAGGCATCACCTACCCAATGAAGAATGTCAGAGCAAATAGTTTCTTTTTCCATGCAAAATCTCTAGTTATCTACATTGTCATGGGTTAATTAAGGTCACAGAGGAACAAGATGTGAACATCACATAGATTTTTGTTCAGAAAGAAAGATGGAATGGTGAGGGTCAGTCCCAAATGGAGTAAATGCAGCTGGAGAGAAGCAAGGAACCCGTTTTATGGTTAGCAATTACACCAAGTTAGGCAAAGGTAGGGCAATGAACTCCCACTTGTCCTGAGCACATTTATAAGTAGAGCTGTGTATGCCTCATAACCACATAAGTGTGTCAGATGAACATTGTTAAAAGCTTCATTATTATGCAGTAAGATGCACAGCAGAGTTTTCTGATGATTCAGTTTATGAAGAGGCTGTGTGAGCTCTTCCTCTCCTGATAACAGATCTCGGCTTTTCACTTTTATTGTCAGCCTTAAAATAGAAATATCTGTCAGTTTTCACAGTGATAAAACCTACAGAAACATCCCTGATCCATCAGAAGTAATCTAAATGCAATTTTCCCTCTCTCTCAGCAAGGCAAACAAACTATTTTTATCTCTGTCACGTGTCTTTTGTTTTCATCTTTTCCATAATGGCATTAGACTCAATAACAAAGTCAAATGTAATGTAAACACTCAGTAAAGGCCTCTTTGAAGTTTGGTTAGTGCAATGGATTGATTGATTAGGATTCATGTCTAGATTTTGAAGCAGCCAGAATGAGTTTGGTGGACTCAAAGCAGGACTGACAAGAATTTTTGCTACCTTATCCTGAAGTAATGTGGCAATGAAAGGCATTATCATGAGTTACCATGCACTTACCATTTCCAGTGTCAGGCATTGCAGCAAAAGGATCAAGCACTATCTTCTTTCAGTAACAAGCTCACTTCAAGTCGACATCATTATGCATTACCAGAACCCGCCAAATTATTTGCATACAAGCTGTCCAGTGAGTTTAGCCCTGTTTTGGCCTGCTTCCTACAAAGACACTCGTTGTTCAAACGTATTTGTTATTTCTCACGACTAGCCTGGCAAAAGGCAATCCAACAGCTCCCAGGCAACTCAGTTGGCTTCAGCTGATCAGGAGACTGTGTCATCTCTGCTGACCCCTCACCAGTAACCAAACTGGTTACTGCCAAGTATCAACAGCTGTTCTGCACTAACAAGGAGACTAAGAGCACATCTGAGATTGACACTTCTCACATGCAAAGTCAGAACATTGGAAAATTTCTTTTCACCCTGGCAACGAATCCCTGCTTATTAAGGAAAGATGTTTATAATAGTAGGTTATCACTATTATTTTTAGTTTGTAAGAGGTGTTTTCAGCACACAAAAGAAGCCAGGTCCTTAGAGGGCTTTCATCTCAGCAGAACAACTTCCTCCTCTTTACAAGCACAGAAATATATCTATTTTCTCTACATGCCTCTGTAAACAGAGGATGCAATTTGTTAAGGGCCCCTCTTGAAGTGTTATGTGGCCCTTACACCTGTAATAGGGGAAAATTAATTTTATCATTAAAAGTACCAGAGTAGCTCCAAAGGCCATTTAACTTGCTAAGAGATTTCCTTTCTTACCAGGCTTGGGATAAGCTCCAGGAACAGAAGGGACAGAGTTTTCTGAAGTTTTTTTAATGTGTTCAACATTCAATCTTTGCAAGCAGGGAAGGACAAGCTGTTGAGTCTAAGACCACCTATGAACAAGTAGTTGCCTTGAGAGTGCTGGAACTGCACTTTCTAAACACTAACGAAGTTTTCTGTCTCAGGCTTGGGGTTGTGGGCCTCTAACTATGTTCACACTTAGTTGTAATTCTCTGAACATTCCCCTTTAAAGCAATAGGGCCTTCCATGTTCTTTCATGTATTAAGCTCATATAAAGCCTTCAAGTCACAAGCACAGGCAAAATAAAAATATTTTTGTTATTGTTTAGTATTACAGTTCTGATTGTGGTCATTTTGTTGTCTGATTCACTGAGCAGCCTTGCAATGGAACTGAAACTGTTAAAAAGATACTTCAGGATATATTAATATTAAAAACAAAAGCTTTAGTTCATTTGGAAAGGTTTGATGTTCTCAACAGAAAGAGGATTTGTTCTGCAGAAGCACAGGGCTGATAAAATTGTCAAAATTTATGACTCTTACTATTTTTTGCCTCCTTTAGCAAGGGCTTTTCACTCCTGAAAAAACATGTTTTAAGACTATGCTGGAACAGTAAAAGGGCTGGTTGGTGCACCACCACAAAAAAGAAAGTTAATTTGTCACGTAACAGGGACATGGCATATCTGAAAGTAACTCAATATCACTTGCAAAATTCAGAATTTATGGCAAAAAAGCATAAATAATAATACCAAGAAAGACAGGATTTTTGCATATGGCAGCAATTTTTGCATATAGCAGCATTTTTTGACACATCTATTAATAACAGGATGAGAAAGAAGGGAATAACATTTACCTTTAGTCTTATTTGCCTTAGGAATGATAGTGTACGGCTGAATTGAGCAGTAAGCTCGCAAAGAACCACAGGTCTACAAGGTGCTGACAGGGGATTTTGCACTTCCAGGTAGCTGGAGCTGAGCAAGAGGCTGAACTGTAGCTGCCCTCAGATATATCCGGGCTCAGGGCAATTGGCACCAGCTGCTTCTCTGCCCCCAGGTAATTTTCGTATCTTGTATTTGAACCCTAAACTGCAATCCAACTCTTTCTCCTCCCAGAAAATCCTTAAAACCAAATAGTAAAAATGCCAGTGGGCAAGTTTGACTTGTCAGCTAAAGTGCTTCTATTTTTAGCTGACTGGAAGCCATGTTTCTTCATAGTGCCAAAGTAATTGCTACAGTCTGCTATTTAACACTTAAAAATTGGAGTGGAAGTGTGGATTTCAGAGGTTGTTTCCTGTATAATACAATAAAAAGCTGAGAACTGCCACTCTCCTGCCACTCTGGAGCTGTAGTGGTGTGAAATTGTAACATAGTGGGACAGAAGGACTAGGGTCCTCCTACTTCAAACAATAGCATTTTAATAGTAATACATACAAGAGTACAGCACACTCTTGAGAGATGCTCTTTTATATAGTGCAAATACATGATGTAGATGACATTCCCTCACTGTGCTTCTCCATGGCAGCTGCTGACCTAATCATTTGGCAGTAACTTATATTATATAGGCTCTCTGCATCCTTGGTTAAGCTCAGCACCCCATTGTGCAGGATCTAGTACAAAGACTTCATCTTTGCAGTACACCCAACAGTATAAAATAATTAGAGATAAGGGGTTCATCACTGTCACAGCAGGGTTGGAAGACCAAAGGGTTTGTGCAAAAGGATAACAAACTTTTTTATCAGTGGAGGAAAAGTGAAGTTGTTATTGCCCCCTTATTATAACAATAACCCAAAACCTTGGATATTATCACAGCCAGACAAATTAAGACTAACTAGGTATATGAGCTCCTGTTAAAAGTTGTCAACGACACTCCATTCAAGAGTTCTCACAGAAGATTATCTTTCATAGAATCATAGAATGGTTTGGGTTGGAAGGGACCTTTAAAGGGATCTAATCCAACCCCCCTGCAATAAGCAGGGCTGTCTTCAACGAGATCAGGTTGCTCAGAACCCCGACCAACCTGGCCTTGAGTGTTTCCAGGGATGGGGCATCTACAACCTCTCTGGGCAAGAGGAGACGGTAGAAGAGCATCAGGGAAGCTACAGCTGCAGAAATGGCTTTCCAAGCTGTGCACGTGTGCCAGTTTTGCATTCATCTAGCACTCAGGATCCGAGAGTCACTTCCTAGGTGGTTTCAGACAAAGGTAGCTTTGCACTGAAGATGCCCTGCAGAACCTTTCACTGAGCAGCTAGGGAAGGTGTGGGCCTGGAATAGAAAATAAAAATGACACCAACTTCCAAATATCTCCCATCTCCCTCGCTACAGCCAGTTCAGCTTAAAAGACATATGACACCATTCAGAGAAACAAAAGGTTCCAGATACATTTGCTGTGAGAAAATACTTAACTTTTTTCCACTGTTCATCTCTTATGGCACTGTACCATGTGCTGGAACTGCGTTAGGCAAGAAATTCACCAAGCATGTTGACTTAGGACTGGAAACGTCAGGGGCAAGTTCCATATTTTTAAAGCCAGCCAGGTAAGTTAGAAATCTCTGGGCAAGTTACTGGCCATCAAAGCCAATAGAAGGTTCCCCGTTTATTTAAATTCATTGTTTTACTCTTTATAGTTAAGCAGAATCCTCATTAATATAATTGTTGACACCTGATTATCAGAAGTGAAATAACTAATTAAAATAGCTATTTAATATGTTTGGCTTTTTGCCCTGACGCAAAGGGTCTAACTCTGCTCTCAGGCTCACTGGGAAAATCCCAAGGATTTTGGTAGGATCCTATCAATTTTATATTCTAGTTAATGATAACAGTGGTGAGCTTACAGTTTGCTCACCTGAAATATTTATTATTTTTCTTTTATTTCTTATTATTTTCTGGTCATTTTGTGCAGCTTCCTTAGCTAAGCATGTTGGAAACATTCAGTGCGATTCATTCTGAATTTAAATAACAAATCATGTTTCCAGACTTTTTTCCTGTATTAGTTCTTTTCAGATCATTCATGTGAGTAATCCTAGTAAAACAAATGAATCCCCTGCAACCCCATTGAAGTCAATGCATTTGCCTCCATTCTGACTTTAGATTCTTTGCATTCTTTGGTCTTCTAAACAGAAATTGAGTTTTACTATGCATTGGTATAAAGAAGCACCTCCTACACACCCTGCTGTGCATAAAGGCAACTGGGGCTATTCATGTAAAGTTAGCAAAACTTATCCCCTAAGACTTATGATAGAGTTCTCTTTATCTGGTTTTCCTTACATTTGTTCCACGTTGCCTTTTTTTTCTGAAAAAAAGATTTTCTTTCTCTTATTACTTGCCCAAGAAAGAAGCATTTTCCCAAGGCTATTCATCCAAAATTGAAAGTTGAGTGATAACTGTGAGTTAGACAGCTTAATGGACCAAGCTCTGGCCTTTCACCTCTAACAATGGTAAAAATGTAAGGCCTTTGTTTATTCATATTATAGGTACAGGGGAGGCAGCTGTGAACAGTGGTCCATAAAACTAATTGCGTAATGACTTAAATAGGTGACTTGGAAAGCCTGATGCAAGGCTTGTGTTAGTGTGTATGGTGTTTAGATGTGTATACAAGCATGAGTAAGAAATGGATTCTTCAAGTTGGCACATCATTCAGCATTTTCCAGAGTTAAAACACTATATCAGCTATCCAGGAGTTATGCCAAACATCAGGGTACTATGTTTTTCCTAATGCTCATTTGCCTAATTAGTAAAAAATAAAATAGTAGATTGTATTGTAGGGAGGTAAAAAAAGAAAGTTTTATCCCAAGGTTAAAGAAATTGCAACATCCTTAAAGAATAATCTTAATCCAGTGCTGAAAGGTTTGTTAGAGAGAAATATAATTAGTGAATGTCTTAAAGCACTAAAAAAGGTTCAACTTTAATTATATTTAGAAAGCAGCTTTTCTTTGCATATGAAATCTATGCCATGACCAGACAAGCTCTCAATAGTTCAGTAGGACTAATGGATCCGCAAAGACCCTCTCCACACATCTACTGCAATCCCTCTTCTACTTTGTATACCCTCATTGTAACTATACCCTTTCTGACAACTAACAAGGGACATAACTTGATCCACACCAGCAAGATCACACTCTCTGGTGCCATCAACTTAACTCCCATATTCCATTAATAGGAAAGATTTCATTAACGTTCAGGAATGATTTGCAAATTAATTGTGTTTTGAATCCTTCTAATATAGAACAGTGTTGAGTTTATCTGTCAAATTAATCCTTCTGAGTGCACCTAAGAGAGGCAATAATCTTGGGAAATAGCCAGGAAATTGAACCTAGGCTTAAATTTCAATTGCTTGTATCAATGTTGTTATTAGTTTCTGGTGTAAGACTTGGAAATAATCCACTTAAATTGCTTCAGGAAATGGCACTGTATGATAACAGATATTATTTGGCTTCCTGCATATGTAGAGTGTGTGTGTGTGTACAGACTAGAAAGCCAAGGCAAACATTTCAAAGGAACAGAAGACAGTGTAATGAAAAGCAGCTTATTTCTTGTCAGAAATATACAGATTAGGCACATTACAATCAAATAACATTTATTATAGTCTGAGACATTGCAAGAACAATGGATTGATCGTTGTTGCTGAACACTTTGTTTTCTATAAACATCCCTATGGTGTTGAGGAACTGCTGGGCAAGGTGAGAAAGATGAAATGTCTATTTTGAATTAATATCCATTGCTTTGCACTGACAAAAGCAAATTTTTTTCTACAGGACAATCATTATTAATGCTTTCAATCTTTTCAAATCTTTTAATCTTTTCAAAGGATCTATGCAAATGTGCTTTACATATTGCTCACAAGAACAGCAGTCTCAAAAAGTAATTCGTCAATGTGAAGGAGAGAAGCTTAAACTGTGGCCTCAGGTTCCTTTCAACTCAAACATTGACATCATCCTTGCCCTGTAAACTCACCAAACGCCTGTTTTTTCCCCCCCAATATGACATCATAAAACAAGAGATTGGACTGGAATTACCCAGGTCCAAATCTCTGTAGAGACTCTGTAGGATTATCTGTACTGTCAGAGAGATCTTGTTTTACAGCCTATGATCAAACACATGCACGCAAATACCTAGCAGGGAAAAAATAATAATTAAGACCCCTTCCCATCCCAGTATTTTGGTTAAGTAGTAGCAGATACCATATGCACACAAGAATTTTCTCCTTTTAAGTGTTTTCTATTTACTTTCAGCTGATGATACATGTGGTCACTCAGTTGTAACATAAAACATACTCATCTTTTACTGACCAAACATGGAAACATTTTAATAGGTAGAAGCAATCTCAGGCCAGTTTATCTTATCCCACTGGGGAAAAAGGAAGCAGCGTCAGGCTTTTCTCTAAGGTTATTAACGTTTATTTATTTATT